>NW_028242187.1:0-133246 GCF_964263255.1 Lissotriton vulgaris | reverse complement strand
AATAAAATATCTAAAAATAAATTGTTTAAAAAATGTAGTATATCAGTATAAAAAAAATATAACCATTAATACATTTAAAAATTGTCATTTACAAAACCTTCGAAATGTACAGGAAAAAAACATATTTTCAGGGGTGATATAGTTAGGAATTAGCATTTAAAAAACCTTTGAAATTCACTGAACAAACCATAGGTTTCAGGCCTGATATAGGGGTCCATTATAATGTCGGGCGGATTGCCTCCGCCAGGCTGAAGGTAGCCACTGCCGGCCTAGCGGAGGCAATACGCCCGGCACCTATGCCTGGATTCCCCCCGCCGTATTAGGATGGCGGGGGGAGCGCAGCGGATGGAAAGACCGTCCGCAGCTTGCGACCGAGCCGGTAATGTAATAATATGGCGGCGGTGATTACAATAGCCACATATAGGTGCCTTTCCGCGGCGGCAATACCGCCACGGAAAGGCAGGCGTTGTTTGCTGCGGCTGCCCCCTGCGGGGCCCCCAGGTGAAGCCGGTTTAGGGGAAGGACTGGGGGAGTACATATGGTACCCCCCACATTTGCATATGCAAAGCGGCAGGCACCGCGCGGTGCCTGCCGCTTTGCACATGCAAATGCGTTCACAAGTGTTTTGCATTGTGGCGGGCGGTGCAGAGTGCACCGCCCACCACAATGCAAAACATAGAGGACGTGCCCGCCACAGTGGCGGGCACATCCTAATTCCCTCTACGGGACCCCCGCCCTTATGGCGGGCGGTCCCATTCTCCGTTAGGGTGGCGGGCGGACAAAGTCTGCCTGCCATCCTAATGAGCCCATTAGTTAGGAATTGGCATTTAAAAAACCTTAGAAATTCACTGGAAAAAACGTAGGTTTTAGGGTTGTTATAGTTATCTGGACATTTCACTCGTGCAAAACCATTGAAATGCCTCCGATATAGTTAGTTAGTACTAACTATATCTCGCGCGCGCGCAATCCACTGCTGATGATGTCACATAGTACATCATTCATGACATGGTCAGTGACATCACTGATGACATCATCCACATGACAATCAGATACACTGAAGGGCTGCACTTCCCCCACAAGTGGGAAGTATCCCCCGTGCTCCAATGAAAGTCCTTGAAATAAGGTTTCTTCAAATTAAATGAAAAGATTGCATCCAATCTTGTTGATATAAATCCTTGTTTTTTAATTCATTTTGTTCACATCACAAGACTGTTTTTTACACGATCATCATTTCAATTGATTTCATTTTGATTTAGCATACACTTTAACAATCCCAATGCATTTCGGTGTGGCCTTCATCAGGGAATATGTTCTGTGAACAAAGAAAGTTACAATGCACTCAGTAATCGGTTAAATGTGTGATGGTAGTCTAAAAACCTATCAAGTTCATGCACTATTATGAACGAAAATTGTACAAGTCGTGAAAGTTAAAAGTGTCTGTGCTCGTGGTTGGTTCTAAATGAAGTGTGTGATTTCAATAAAAAAACACAAAAACAAACAGTGAGGTGTGCCGATAAAAAGTTTGGTGCTGTCAGGTGAATTAATGCTTCAACAGGGTTTTGGATCGTCAGGTATCGGGGGACGGTGAAATCACGGATAGAGCTAAATGGTCGTCCAATATTAATGGGCTAAACGAGGTATTTCTTTGTGAAATTAATGGCTAAGTATAGAGAATAATAATTAAAGTGTCCCCGTTAGAGAGTTCTAAATGCGGGCTTACCGTTGTGTATGTCCATGCTTTTTCGGCTGATCCGGATATGGGCGTGTTTGTCCTCGGCAGTGTATATCAAACCAAGCCGGCATATGAAGTTGCTAGGCAACGTGATCGTTCATGTGTTATCACAAAAATTAGTATGCGAAATTCTGAAAAAATATACATGATGCGAGATGATAACGGAAATGGAAACAATATGAAAAAACGCCTAATTTCACCGAGATGAATGTTAAAAGGAGAACGTTCTTCTCGACTCTAATGTTCGTGGACTGAACATGGTCAATAAAGTAAAAAAGCTCAGTTACAATGCAGGAGTGGTATGTGTAAAGACACCCCTCCCAACGGAACATTTCTGTGCTATAAATAAGTAAAGGTGTGAGATTGTATGTTTATAGCGTATGTATATATAAAGAAGAGTAACAGTGCATGATTGTACTGATAACATTGAATTGACAAAGTTAAACATTAATTCCACTCTTCGGACAGAGGAAGGTGCAAAAGTTATAAATAACAAGTAAATTCCATACGGTCATTGAGGCCGTGTGGTCTCATGCTGGCCAAGGTGGAAATGCTTTGTTCTGATATTAGACTTGTGTTCATTAGGTCTGGTTTTAATCTTCCTCTCAGTTTGCCCTACGTAAGTTTTACCGCAGGGGCATTTTAGCATGTATACCACATTAGATGTATCACAGGTGGCTGTTGCCCTGATGTTAATTTTGTGTCCTTTCATAGGATGGTGGATGGTAGTACCCTTAATGATGATGATGCAATGGTTACAATTCCAGCATGGTAGTGTCCCTTTATGTTGAACTGGTTCTTGATTAGTATGTTTTATGATTTCTCCTAGATTTCTTGCTCTTGTGTAAGCAAAAATCGGATTCCTGTTGAAAATGTGATTAAATTCCTGTTCGATTCGGAGAATCTCCCAATGTTTTTTGATGATGTTTCTGTATTTTTTGCTCATGGTTGAGTATTTAGAAACTATTGTAATATAATCTTTACTTGTAGCTTCTCTGCTCAACAGTAGCTCCGTACTTGTTAAGCCTGCACTGCGTTGTTTTGCCTACTCGAGGATATGACTGGGGTACCCACGTGCTTCGAATCTTGATGTCGTTTTTTGTAGTTGTTCCCTTAGTTTTGCTGGATCTGATACTATCCTTTTCGCTCTTATGAGTTAGCTGTATGGTAAATGGTCTTTAAGTGGCTGAGGGTGGAAACTAGAATAGTGTAATGTGTTATTTCTGTCAGTTTTTTTTCTGAAAAGATCCGTTTGAAATGCTCTCTCTGTTTTGGCTATTTTGACATCTAAAAATGCAATGGATTCATCCTGATTTTGTGTGTAAACTGTACACTGTGATCTATGTCGTTGAGTAGCTTGAGTTGAGTTTCTAAGATTCCTCGAGAACCTTGCCAGATTGAGAAAGATATCATCTATGAACCTTACAAACATTTTGAGGTGATTTTTCCAGATGGTGTTGGATAATATGTGTTCCTCTTCAAATCTACTCATGAATATATTGGCATATGCTGGAGCTGCCGAATTTCTCATTGCCGTTCCTGTCTTTTGTTGGTACCATTCCTTATTCCCCACAAAATAGCTATGAAATAGTGTAAACTCCAACAATTCCATTAAGAATACTTTGAAAGGGGGGCGTGGCCAGCTGCATGGCTGAGTAGGACGTGCCTCAGCGCAGCTCCTGGCATGACTGGTACTGATCCGGCGATACTTTGACCCAAACAGCGGGAAATCACCCGAAATATTGGCTGTGACGGCGGCGGAGGGCGAGAGGCGCCTGGAGAGCCCATCGGCTTCAATTTCCGACCGGGCGAAGCAGACCTGTCCGCCGATTTCAGCCCGGGGCTTAAGACTCGGCACCCTAAGATGGCGGCGCCCGGAGTCATCGGGTCCGGCTGCTGACGGGGGAGAGGTGGCGCCACAGGAGTGACAGTGAGGACATCGGGGACCCCCTACCCCGAAGCGACGACGGTCGGCCCGGCGAATTGCCTCCCTCCTCCCCCCCTACCCCCTTTCTCTGGTGATCTGGAGGATCCGGGACCGGAGGCGGTCTGCGGCCTGACACACCGGGGCCTTGCTTCTTGGCCCCCTGGGTGAGCTGCGCGGGCGACGTGCGCTGCCCTAGCCCGGGTGCTGCCTGGTGGGGGTCGCGGAGAGCCGTGCAGCGGCGATCGGAGGCTGCCCACACGGAGATCGAGTGGGGCCTGTGCAGCCGGGACCTGAATTTGCTGACTGTGGCCCGCCTGGTGAGCTGTGGGGCCCGTGCGCGAGAGCACGCTCCCCGGGAGTCCGGAGTTGCCTGATTGAAGCTGCGAGGGGGCTTGCGGAGGGCCTCCGCCCCCCCCCGCCCCCCCTCCCCCCTCCTTGAGAGACTGGGGGGTGAACCCTGCGAGGTCCTGGATCAAGCTGGCCTCCCGGAGGCTGAGTGGGGGCCTGTGAAGCCGGGGTCTAGCTTTCCTGTCTCTGGCCCGCCTGGTGCGCAGTGACGCTCGTGGGCTGCTGCGTGGTCCCCTGAGCCCAGGGCTGCCTGACTGGAGCTGCGGAGAGGCCTACTATTGGATTTCGCTCCCCCCCACTCCCTAATCCTCGGGGGTGGGCGAGAACCCCTCGGGGACCCCGCTTCATCGGGAGGTCCTGGCCTGGACTTGGATTCGCCCGCCTGGCTGGGGCCCGCGAGGAGGGACGTGGCGCAGTGCCCTGCTGGTAGAGACAGGGGATCCGCAGGACTAGTTCCGGCCCGGGGCCGCTGCCACCTTGACGGGCAGTACTCCTTACCTCCCCAGCCCTCCTGTTACATCGGGGGGTCGCCCGATAGACACCATGGGCAAGAGGGATCCGGCGCCACGGGCCGCAAGGCAGGAGACAATGGAATCCTACGCCACTAGCACGAGGGCACCCAGGAACACAGATGGGGGGGCCCGAGACACGCAGCCGGATACCGCCATGCTCCTGGAGGCGATCCAGGCCTCGCGGGCGGACATCCAGAACTCTAGGGCGGCCCTCGAGACCAAGATCGGGGAAGTAGGATCTGAGGTTCTACTACTGCGGCAGGACTTCCGGAACTTATACGACAGAGTGGGCACTGCGGAGACCAGGATATCCGAAACGGAAGAATCCGTTACCTCACTCAAGAAGGACATGGCAGAATTGCAGGCCTCCCATAGACAATTGTTGTGGCGAGTGGACGACGCGGAGAACAGGGCACGCAGAAACAACCTGCGCTTCGTGGGCCTGAGGGAAGGAATTGAGAAGAACGACACGGCAGCTTTCCTCCACTCTTGGCTGACGACCATGTTTCCCCAGGCCCGTTTCTCCAACTGCTTCGTGATCGAGAGAGCACACAGGACGCTCCTCGCAAGGCCGCCGGAGGGAGCGAGACCTCGCCCAATAATTGCGAGATTCCTCAACTATGCTGACAGGGATCTTGTCCTTCGTGAAGCCCGGAAACTGGGAGAACTAAAGTTTGAAAATACCGTTATCATGATCTTCCCTGATTATAGCCAGGAGGGACAGAAGCAGAGACGCTCCTACGACACTGTGAAAGCGAAGCTAAGAGAGCTCAACATCTCCTATATGCTCCTTTTCCCTGCGAAACTGAAAGTCCTGTTCAAGGGCAGATCGCACTTCTTCACCCGTCCGGAGGAGGCCTGGCACTGGCTAGAGGAGAGACCGCTGCTGCAAGAGGCGGAGGAAGAAGGTCGCAGAATTCGGGAAGAGCAGGCAGGGGCCAACTTCAGGAGGAACACAAACGGATCGCAGAGGTCCCGACACCACCGGACAGACAGGCAGTCACAAAGATCACCCTACCCGTCTCAGCAAATGGCGACTGGGGGAGCCCGAGGAGACTGCAACGCAACCGCCGCGGGAGATATCACTTGGGGATCGCGATTCCGGTGCCTACTTCCAGACTCAGAGACTGCTACAGATCAGGAGGATGCCACCAATGTTTCAGATTTGGAAGACCAGACGGAACAATCCTTACACCCATTAGCTGTTGCCATCCGAGACTTGGAGCAGGGAGGGCCAAGCAACGCGGTGGTCACGGACCATGACACGCAGGACTCCCACTCCTGTGAAGCTGTAGGGACGGAGATGCACCGATACAGTCCATGCCAGGGGGCACGCAAGTAACTTTTCTTTGTTGTTTTTTGGGTGGTCACACACCACTACCAGACTTGAACTCTGACCAACTAGACTTTTCTTAGTTGGGGTTGTTTGCAGGGTGGGCGACAGACCTTGCTGCCTGGTGGCCCATACCGTCAATGGTTGCACGGGAGGGACGGCCGGGGGGTGCAGGTGGGGTGGGGGGAGGGCTGGGGAGTTGTTTATGCAGTTTGGTTGTTTGCGGGGAGGGGGAGGGGGGGAGATGTGAGATTATGTGCAATGCAGTCACGGGGTTCGACGCATTCTTTAGTTCTTCCTATATGGGAGTTGTCCCGCCTGCCTACTTCTCGGCCTGGAGTAACCATGCCTCGCCACTATACCCATGGCCGTTGAAAAACTGAGTGTAATGACGTGGAACGTCAATGGCCTGGGCAACAAAATTAAACGGGGTCTGGTGAACAACTTCCTTAAGAGAATGGGCCCTGACATAATTTTTCTGCAAGAGACACACCTGAAGGGCACGGCCTGCGCGTTCATAGCACGGGGTAGATACAAGGTCTTGGGTCATGCGGGATACACAACTGACTCCAGGGGCGTAGCTATTCTTATCAAGAACACTTCCCCGTTTCAGGTCACACGGACATGGGGGGACCCTCTGGGTACATGTGTAGGAGTACAGGGATCTTGGCGCAGACGTACGTACACCCTAGTCTCAATATATGCACCACCTAAACTGCAGGCTACCGCACTGAAGCAGTTAGCTACCATACTATTAGACACTTCAGACACTATACAGATAGTAGGTGGAGACTTTAATGACGTACTAGACAGAGACATGGATAGATCAGGGAAGACTAACCACCAGCGTACTCAGACTCCCCTGGCTCAAATGGTGTCGGAGATGGGGCTGACTGATGTATGGCGACTGTTCCACCCGACTGTTAGGGCCTACTCATTCTACTCGGCAGTGCACAAAGTATTCTCCAGATTGGACTACATTTTTATGTCTAGACCGGAGCTTACTGTAGAGGGTACGGCGGAATACTTGGCTAGAGGTCTTTCAGACCACTCACCGCTGCTAATATCAGTGGGAAGCCCTAGACACAGGAATGAGGCGAGTTGGCGCCTCGCTGCTTGGGACCTGGCGAACAAGACAATACTCCAGGGTGTTCGTGCTGATGCCCGGGTATACCTAGCTGAGAATGTTGGGTCAGATCTCAGCGGAAGACGATGGAAGAGGTAGAAACTGTGGAACGCACTATAGTGGAGTTAGAAAGGGATCACTTACGTACAAAGAGCTCGACCACCTTACGCATACTGTTAGATAACCAGCGACACTATCGAGACCTGGTATCGGATGAAGCGAAGACCCAACGCCTGGCCACATTACACCGTCTTTATGACGTGGGAGACAAATCCGGCAAACTTCTGGCCTGGCTTAGTCGTAAGGAGAGGGCAGCGAGATGGGTGGAGGCAGTCGCAGACGAGAGGGGGAAGACTTTATGCGCAGACAACCTCATAGCAGACGCATTCGCAGTCTACTATGGCCGCTTCTACGAGGCCAGGCAACTGAGTTCATGTGGGGACTCTCTTCTTTACATGTCGCAGGTTGACCTCCCCGTGGTAGACGCTGAAGCCCTACCCGCCTTAGAGGCCGACATCTCTCTGGATGAAGTCAAAACCGCCATTGCGGGGCTGAAGTCGGGTAAGGTGCCGGGCCCGAACGGGTTTCCCCCGGAATTCTTTAAGTGCACGGCCGACATCTTAGCTCCCCACCTAAAAAATCTCTATTTTGAGGCATACCAAGACAGCTGCCTGCCCGATGACCTCGCCCTGGCAATCATAGTTCCCATCCACAAGGAGGGTAAACCGCGGGACGACTGCGCGTCTTACCGCCCCATCTCCCTCTTGAATACAGAGGTGAAAATCCTAGCCACGATCCTTGCGCGACGCCTTAAGGCGGTCCTACCCGCTCTAATACACTTAGATCAGACCGGCTTCTTACCGGATCGGGCCACGAAACTCAATCTCCGACGCACCCACAACTGGCTGCAGGAGGTTAGGGATAGGGTCCCTCCCCACTGGTTCCTGTCATTGGACGCGGAAAAGGCCTTCGACTCCGTGCACTGGCCATTCCTCGAGGCTGTCCTGGAGAAATTTGGTCTCGGCCCAAAATTCCGCTCATGGGTTCGCCTGCTGTACACCAACCCACGAGCCAGAGTGCGGGTGAACGGGAGACTCTCTCGAGAATTCTTGATCCAACGGGGCACCAGGCAGGGGTGTCCCCTATCACCGCTACTCTTTACGATGACAATTGAGATACTGGCCGCCAAAATCAGACAAAATCAGAGGATTTCCGGCTTCCGCCTTACTACTGCGGACGGCCCGCCGGAGGAGAAACTGTCCCTGTATGCGGACGATGTCCTCCTGTATATCACAGCCCCGCAAACCTCTGTGCCTGAACTATTCCGAGACCTGGACGAATATGGTAGTCACTCCAGTTACGCAGTAAACTGGCACAAATCCGTCCTTTTTGACCCCAAAGGGGACGCGAGTGAGGGGGACCTCCCGGACAGACTGGTGGTATCCACAGACGGCATCCAATATCTAGGAGTGTTCATCACGCTGGATAGGCACCGGTCACTTCTCAGAAATGTTAAAAATACTGGTGAACTCTGCGGCGGATATGGCCCGGTGGCGCCAACTTCCTCTGACACTCCTGGGAAGGGCGGCGATGTACAAAATGATCGTGCTACCCAAAAATTTGTATGCCCTGCAGAACGAATACTATCAAATACCAGACAGTCTCCTCCGTAGAATGCATGCTGACCTCAGATCTTTCATATGGTTGGGTAAGCAGCCGAGGATTGCACTGACCACCCTGCAACGCCACCAATACAGTGGAGGTATCTCCCTGCCAAACCTTGAAGCGTACTACTGGGCGGAGCACCTGTCCCCCATTAACGATTGGCTCCACGCCCCCGGAGACCACCCAACGTATGCATTGGAACGCACCAAACTGGCCTCACGCCCGATGATTTCCTACCTATACGGTGGCGCGGCGAGCCGTTCCTTACTCCCGGCCACGCATATTACTCTCCGGGCCTGGAAAATGGCGATGAGACGTACGGGCTGGGATAAGAAACCCACCCGGCAGACCCCACTCTGGCACTGCACGTGGCTCTCTGAACTTCACAAACTTAAGGGATTCAAGCAGTGGGACGACATTGGGATTTCCACGGTGGGAGATGTCGTCGCCAGAGGGGAGCTAAAACCCTATGCCACCTTAAGGACAGAATATGGGCTCCACCGCTCTCAATTTTTTAAGTATGTTCAACTGCGCCACGCATGGAGGGCACAGGCTCTGAATCTTGAGGGCCTGCCGGAGTACGCACCCCTAGAAGGCAGACTGCTGCAGGAACAGATACCCCACAAGGCCGTGTCGCTCACGTATAAAACCCTCACGAATAACATGCTGGGGGATCTGGTGAAGCTTCGGGCCGTCTGGGAACGAGAGGTGGGAGACCCGGAGGACATTGACTGGGACTTAATCCTTATGCATCCAAGGGAGGTGGCCATAAAATCTCGACTGCGCCTGATTCAATATAACGTACTCCATAGGACGTACTTTGACCGAGTGCGGTTATTTAAAATGGGGAAGACAACGGACGATAGGTGCCTGAGATGCCAGCAGGAGGGTGGGGATTTCCTCCACATATTGTGGACTTGTGTGAAAATACAGTCCTACTGGACACTTATTTTCATCGAACTGCAGGAGGTCCTGTCCGTGTCGCTCGACCAAGAGCCTAAGCTGGCCCTATTGGGCATGACCAATGATGTAGACCTCCCCCGACCTTTACTGACGTTCCTGACATTGGCCCTGGTAGTGGCAAAACGTGACATTGCCAAGTATTGGGGGGCGGAGACGATACCCACTGTAGGTGAATGGAGAAGGGGATTAGACCTCTACATGGTGGCGGAGCGAGTGACGTACAAATCAAGGGGATGCCCGAATAAGTTCAAAAAGGTTTGGTCAAAATGGCGGCACTACCATGGGCTCGATGGTGGACTTGGGGGGGGAGAACCCGTGGGAGGACCTGGGGCTGGGGGAGGGGGGAGATCGGCGGGAAGACCTTGATGGGAATGGACACTACATATCAACTCCGCTATGCATGCCTAGTGTTTTCTCCGGCCATAGGCTTCAGGAAAGGAGGGAGGAGGGAGGAGTCGGGGTAGGTGAGATCTGTAGGTGCCCCTACTGTGCTTGTGCTGTTCGACCTTGACTGAGCGGTTGTTTTGCTAACGTTGCACTCACATCTGAACTTGTTGGGGAGGGAGGGGGGGGGGGGAGTTTAACTAAAATAAAACAGAAAAGTGGATGCCCAGATGATTAATGCGCCCTCTGCTTATACTGAGGCGGGGATGCGCTGAGTGTAACCCGAAGATTTAATCGGACTGCTTTATGGACTATATATTGATGTAACGTTGGGGGCTGTAAGACATATATCCGGAATGTATTTGACATGCTTGAATTATGCTACCGCTGTCACCCTTTTCATATCCGTGCATCTGCAATAAAAACTGTTTTTAAAAAAAAAGAATACTTTGAAAGTTTCATGAAGATCCGTTCTCAACAAGCAATATTCAATGGCTTCAATACCATTTGAGTGAGGGATAGAAGTATATAGTGAGGTGACATCTATTGTACATAGTAATATGCACTCTTGATCTTCCAGGTTTAGTGTCTGGAGCTTATTGAGAAAATTTGTAGTGTCCTTAATATATGTCTGCCTAGACATTACGATAGGTTGCAGATATTTATCGAGGAACTTGCCCACGGGTTCATGGATGCTTCCGCAGGTGGAGACTATTGGTCTGCAAGGTGGAGTTTCAAGATTCTTGTGAATCTTCGAAACCAGAATTTTTTTTTTACTTTTGGGATGTTGTGATGAGAGGTATTTTTTTGTCTTGTTATTGATCCCATTTTCCAATGCCCTTTGTAGGATAGTGTCAAGTATCTCCTTGAATTGTGTTGTGAGATTTGATTCCAATTTGAGGTATGTATCTTGATCCGAGAGGTGGAGGATGGTCTGTGCATTGTAGTATGTAGTATTAAAAATGACTATGGCGCCACCTTTGTCTGCTTTGATGCACATTATATCCCTGTTATGGGAGATGGTTTTGAGGGTATTCATTTCTTTATTGGTATAGTTTTTCATTTTGGAGTTTGGTTGACAGTTCAATTTTTGGGTGTAATTTTTAACCAAGGTTTCAAATGTGTCAAGGCTTTTGTGTGATATGGGTGACATATAAGTGTTACTTGTCCGTAATCCTTTAAGTTGGTCTTCATCTGTATCAGCAGGATTTTGTACAACATTGTCAAAATAGTGGCGCAACCGCAATTTTCTCATTAACTTAAAGAAAGAAATCTCAAGTTCAAGTTTATTGGTATTAGCCGTGGTGACAAACGATGTTCCCTTTTGTAAGGTCTTTATCTGTGTTTCACTGAGATAAAAGTCGGAAATATTAATGACCAGATTGTCATCTACTTCACCTTCGGTTTGTCTTTCTTGGCCGTTACTGTGCGTGTTTGAGGTGGATCTTTGGGTTTTTCTTTTGGCCCTCCTGTGTCTTCCTGTCTTTCTTGGCCTACCTCTAAAAAAGACTCTGTTGATGTTGATGGAGTCTCTGTGTTTGTTTGAGGCATAGATCTATTGTCTATAGGTTTCTGGGGAGGATAACGTCCAGTTCTTCTCTGTTGGTTGCTGGCATCTCCGTCAGAAGATGAGGTGTTGATGTTAGCTGTATAGGGTTTGTTTTGATGCCGCTAAGCATAAATATCCGCCCACGTATAGACTTCTCCCATCTTATAGTCGAGGGTATCTCTCCTTAGTTTACGTATCTTGCGTTCACTGACTTCCGCTGTGTGTTTGGATAATTCAGTATTGATATCCTCCAGGATTTTTGTGAGCTCTTCTGATGTGTAAATGTTTTCTAATTCAGCTTTAACTTTTGAAATATCCCTTGTTAGTTCCTCTAATCAGATACACCTCATCATACACTAGTATAACCTTTCATCACTCACTGAAAAATACATAGTACCATATTTGAATGGATTGACACACCAATACAAGTTTCTAAAAATCCACTCAGTGATTCCTAGATCTATACACACATCTAAGCATTTACCTACAGATTCACTCATACATTCAGTCAATGTTCAATAGAACCCTATCAAATATACTTATACACCTATATCAACATTACACACCAGCACACATCCTATTCACTTATGAAGTCATCCCATTCACTTATGCAAACAATGGATCATACTTACATTTACTTAGCTGTACACCTATGCAAACACCACTTTATCTATTCAAATAGATAGTAACTTATACTTAGGCGTCGATTCCGATCCGGTATAATGCGCTCCGAATCGTCGTACGGAGCATTTTTCCCCGTACGAATCGTACCTGTAAACGTCCCCGTACGTACGACGAAGTACGATCCGTACCAGGAGCCAAAGTCCGTACGAGTCGTACAGGACTCCGTACGACTCAAATATCCGTACGAGTCTCACTCGGAACCCGCTGTACGTGACATCGCAACGGTTCACGGCTGGTTTTTACGACCCAGCAAGTACGATTCGTGTCGGGTACGCACCGTACAACCCTTTTTTTTACGGGAGCTGGAAACAGCCGTAAACGCATAGTTCGCGCCGAAACAAGTACGGAACGCCCCTCCCCGGGGACGCTGCGTACCCCCATGATCGCCCGGGTACGCGCCGTACCCCTGCGATCATGGGGGGTACGCGCCGTACACCCAGCGTACATGGGGTACGCACCGTACCCCATGTTCGGTGGGTGTACGGCGCGTACCCCATGTACGCTGGGTGTACGGCGCATACCCCCATGATCGCAGGGGTACGGCGCGTACCCCGGCGATCATGGGGGGTACGCGCCGTACGGTGTGTATGTGATTGTGCGCTTTTCCGCATGAATCCCCCTCACCTGACGCGGACCGTACGAATAGCGTCCTGATCACCCGGTCCGGATCGTACTCGCCGGGTCGTACGGTGTGTTTACGAGTCGTACGGAAACGGCTATGAATACGAATCGTACGGGGGATTTTTTTTACCGGATCGGAATCGAGCCCTTGGTGTGTTATAAAATCATAATTACAAGTATACAGTTATCAATACAGTCACGCATACAATCACAGAGTCTTATGTATACTTATTTATAAACAACAACTGACACATACACTGCCTTTTATATTTCTACTTTGTTGGACATGTACAATTGAGAGAGATATTTGCTCATCACCGCACCCATAAAGATATTCACTCAACCAAACAACTGTTATAACATGTAGTTTTAACTTCATATATACCTACTGAATCAACTATTCACACATCTCTTCACCCACCGAACCACACACACACATTCACTCTCCCATACAAATACTCAGTTAACTAATCAATAACTAATGGTATACAGTCAAAATATCGAGTTTTTATTATCGACTAGACATAATATCCACTAAAAAATATAGAATAGACATAATATCGACTAGACAGAATATAGACTATCAAAATATCGACTAGAACATTTTAATATCGAATAGAATGGACATAATATCAAATCAAAAATATAGAATGGACAGAATTTAGAAAACAAAAAATATCAAATTTAAGGTAAGTTAATATTAATTTTTTATTTTTGTGTAATATAATTCTGTAGCGGGTTGTGGGTTTATAGGGGAATAGGGTGGGAAGTAATTTATTTATAATTAATTGAATATGTTATTTTATTTCTTAGTATTTATTTAGAATTAATTGTTAATTAATTATTAATTGGTAATTAATTAAAATATAATTGGTAATTAATTTTAAATGATTTATTGATAAATATGTTAATTTTAGTATTTTATTTACTGTAGCTGGTTGTGGGTTTATAGGGGAATAGGGTGGGAAGTAATTTATGTATAATTAATGAAATGGTATTTTATTTATTGGTATTTATTTAAAATTAATTGTTAATTAATTCTTAATTGGTAATTAATTAAAATATAATTGGTAATTAATTTCAATTGATTAATTGATAAATATGTTAATTTTAATAATGTATTTTCTGTAGTGGGTTGTTGGTTTATAGGGGAATAGGGTGGGAAGTAATTTAAATATAATTAATTAAATATGTTATTTTATTTATTGTTATTTATTTAGAAATAATTGTTAATTAATTATTAATTGGTAATTAATTAAAATAACATGTGTAATTTATTGTAATTGAGTAATTGATAAAATATTTACTTTTATTACATTATTTTCTGTAGTGGGTTGTGTGTTTATAGGGGAATAGCTTGGGAAGTAATTTAATTGTAAGTAATTACATTTTTTAAATATTTTTTGTGTCTAATTTTTTTATTTTTATATTGCAAATTAATGTATTGGTAATTGGTAAATAATTAGTATTAAACTGTAATTTTTATAATGAGTTAATTTTTATTTTTAATTTTAATTGATTAATTAATGTATTTTATAAAATTGTAAAATATTTTAATTGTTTAGTAATTGGTATTAATATTTATGTTATTTATATTTATATATGAAGTATTTACTTTCCCTACTATTGCACTCACTGGAGTGGGAATAGTAATTTTCAACCCTACGCTATCCAACACTTTCCCTACTGTTGCACTCTCTGGAGTAGGAATAGTAATTTTTACCCCTATGCTATCCAACGCTTTCCCTACAGTTGCACTCACTGGAGTGGGAATAGTAATTTTTACCCCTACGCTATCCAACGCTTTCACTACTGTTGCACTCTCTGGAGTTGGAATAGTTATTTTTACCCCTACGCTATCCAACGCTTTCCCTACTGTTGCACTCACTGGAGGGGGAATAGAAATGTTTACCCATAGGCTATCCAACGCTTTCCCTACTGATGCACTCTTTGGAGTTGGAATAGTAATTTTTACCCCTACACTATCCAACGCTTTCCCTACTGTTGCACTCATTGGAGTGGGAACAGTAATTTTTATCCCTAACCTATCCAACGCTTTCCCTACTATTGCACGCTCTGGAGTAGGAATAGTAATTGTTATCCCTACGCTATCCAATGTTTTCCCTACTGTTGCACTCACTGGAGTGGCAATAGTTATTTTTACCCCTACGCTATCCAATTCTTTCCCTACTTTTCCGCTCTCTGGAGTGGGAATAGTAATGTTTACCCCTACACTATCCAGCGCTTTCCCTACTGTTCCTCTCTCTGGAGTGGTAATAGTAACTTTTACCCTCTCACTATCCAACCCTTGCCCTACTGTTGCACTCTCTGGAGTTGGAATAGTAATTTTTACCCCTACGCTATCCAACGCTTTCCCTACTGTTGCACTCTCTGGAGTAGGAATACTAATATTTATCCCTACGCTATCCAACGCTTTCCCTACTGTTGCACTCACTGGAATGGGAATAGTAATTTTTACCCCTACGCTATCAAAAACTTTCATTACTGTTGCACTCTCTGGAGTGGGAATAGTTATTTTTACCCCTACGCTATCCAATGCTTTCCCTACAGTTGCGCTCTCTGGAGTGGGAATAGTAATTTTTACCCCAACGCTATCCAACACTTTCCCTACTGTTGCTCTCCCTGGAGTGTTAATAGTAATTTGTACCCTCTCACTATCCAACGCTTGCCCTACTGTTGCACTCTCTGGAGTTGGATTAGTAATTTTTACCCCTACGCTATCCAACACTTTCCCTACTGTTGCGCTCACTGGAGTGGGAATAGTATTTTATTACCCCTACGCTATCCAACACTTTCCCTACTGTTGCACTTTCTGGAGTGGGAATAGTACTTTTTGCCCCTACGCTATCCAACGCTTTCCCTACTGTTGCACTCTCTGGAGGGGGAATAGTAAATTTAACCCTCCCGCTATCCTAAGGAAAAAATTATTGTATATGTTTTGTGAATAATATGTTTATTAAAGTATTTAAGTATATTTAAATTAATTATATTTATTATTATATTAGTTTTAAATTACTTTTAGGATATTTAAAACATTCGATATTTTGACTAATACATATTTAAATAACGAGGCAAACAAAATTCTTTGGATGATGTCATCAGTGATGTCATTTGAGATGTCATCAATAATGTCACTGACCATGGCATGTGACATCATCAGCAGTGGATTGGGGGGCGTGAGATATAGATAGTACAACTAACTATACTGGAGGAATTTCAATGGTTTTGCACGAGTGAAATGTCCAGCTAACTATCACACCCCTAAAACCTACGTTTTTTTCAGTGAATTTCTAAGGTTTTTTAAATGCTAATTCCTAACTATATCAGGCCTAAAACGCATGTTTTTTCACTGAATATATATATATATATATATATATATATATATATATATATATATATATATATATTCACTGAAAAAACCATAGGTTATAGACCATATATAGTTAGGAATTAGCATTTACAAAACCTTATTTTACTCACACAAAACCATTGAAATTCGCATATATAGTTAGTTGCACTAACTATATATTGCGCACCCGCAATCCACTGCTGATGATGTCACATATTACATAATTCATGACATGGTCAGTGACATCACTGATGACATCACTGATGACATCTCAAATGACACCACTGATGACATCTCAAATGACATCACTGATGACATCTCAAATGACATCACTGATCACATCACTGATGATATCATTCATGTGATAATACGATGAACCTCTTCAGACTCAAATATAACCTTAGATACAATCAGTGTAAACAGACACTCACAGACTGTCACTCATCCATGGAGTTACTCACACACCTAGTCAGTCATGCAAAGAATCAATCACACCTCCATTTCCTCAACTATACAGTTATACACACCTTACTTAATCAAACATATACTAACACATATTTACTCTCTTATACAATCCCTGATACAGGTTCACAATGATCCATACAGCCACTCACACATTCACTGGCTCTTATGTACAGTTATTTATATATGTCAACTCTCACATGTACTGTGTTTTACATATGTACTTACTTTGACATGTAGCACTGAGATATCCATTCACTCACCAATACACTCATGCACACAGTCAACCGCCCATACAGCTGTTTCCACATGCACGTTTGAACCCATACATCTAGTGAATCAACTGCTCACACATCTATGCACAGAGTCATACACCTCCCAGCCACCCACACACACACACTCAGTCTCCCATACAAATACTTGGGCAACCAATCAATAACCCATATAGTTACTCATATAGCTACTGATCAACACATGCAGCAGTTTACAGAACAACAGACATAATGATGCACAAATTAAGACAGTTTAGTCACTAACCTATGCACTCAGTGAGACACATTTAATCACTCACTCATACAGTCAGTCATGTACCTACTAAATCCTTCATCCAGACACTTATACATCCACTCATTCTTCAATATGTAAGACATATTTTAACTTTACAGAAACATACAGTCACTGTTAACGTTCTAGTTGTTCTTTAGAACACTCTGGGACATTCTGTCATTAGGCTATAGTTGGGCTACATCTGGCTGATATTTGGGCTACATTTGGTCTTTTTTTGTCTCTGGTGGCCATCTTGGGAAACTGCATATCAGAATCTTTTTTAATGAAATATAAGAGGATTTGAGAAGTCACCCAAAATGTGCCCTAATTTTTCTTTCTTCAGCAATAATCATAATTTCTATGGCAAAATGAACCCCCTCATTTTGTTCCTTTGCAAATTAAATGTTTTAAGTGTTAACACTTTATTTCAATTAAGATGACTTCAGGTGTGCCATACTTTTGTCATAAGTAAGACTGTTAGCGCTCTAGTTGTTCTTTAGGACACTCTGGGACATTCTGTCATTGGGCTATAGTTGGGCTACATCTGGCTGATATTTGGGCTACATTTGTTTTTTTTTGTCTCTGGTGGCCATCTTTGGGCTACATTGGGCTACATTTGGGCTCTAACATATATATAGCCCAATGTAGCCCAATATATATTTTTCAAAGTTAATTTTCGGAAAAACCACTGGAGCATATATCTTGAGACATAGCAAAGGCACATCGGGGTACCATTCCCTACAATTTTGTCAAGTTTGGTGGAAATCCATTCAGCCGTTCGGGCTAAAAGTGAGTCCAACCGCCCTATGGAAAACTCAATGTTAAAAACATGTTTTGGGACCCCCCTTTTTTCTCGGCCCCCGCTTGACGAAACCCCCCCCAAACTTTCAGGGGACGCTCAGAAACAAGATGTGCCATTTTCCTGAAAGTTTCAGCCAATTCCGTCCATCAACGCCAAAGTTATTCAACATAAAATTTTCAGAAATCCCTATTCAAAAAAATCCTCATTTGAGATGTCATCAGTGATGTCATCAGTGATGTCACTGACCATGTTATGAATGATGTAATATGTGACATCATCAGCAGTGGATTGCGGGTGCGCGATATATAGTTAGCGCTTCTAACTATATATGGAATTTCAATGGTTTTATGCGAGTAAAATAAGGTTTTGTAAATGCAAATCCCTAACTATATATGGCCTAAAACCAATGGTTTTTTCATTGAATTTTCAAGGTTTTGTAAGTGCAAATTCCTAACTATATATCCACTATAACCTATGGTTTTTTCTGTGAATTTCATTGGTTTTTTAAAAGCTAACATCTGTATCTGTAAAATGTATTCTACTTTAAAACCCAAAATATATTTTAGATGTTTATTGATAATTTTTATTGAAATATTTTTTTTCTTCGCTTCCGGTAAGCGAACCGAGAAGCTTTCCAGTAGCTCATCTTGATGCCGCGATCTAGTACGCGAACCGGTAAACATTACGTTAGCGGAACTGTGACGCGTCGCGGAAGCGCGACGTATCATTGTCGCGTAATGCGTCTTATGACGCGCCGCTTTTGCGCTCCCGAAAGTGCTCGGGACCGCGAACCGGAAACGGTGCGGGACGCGGCGCGCACCGCGTAACGTGAGCGGAACAAGTCATGTGACTTGTTTATCAAAGTTTTCATTGGTTCATTTCACTTTTGGTTTCCAAATGATGTATGACTAGGTCATGTGACCTAAAAATAACACTTTTCATTGGTTCCGAACTTTTGCTTTTCCAAAATCACGTAAACCCCTTCTTCTTTCCTCACTCTGACTTTCATCTTGGTGAGAGAAAGACCATTTTCCATTTTGATTGCAATGGCTTCTATCTTTGCTTCAGCTGGTGGACCCCCACCACCACCTCAACCTCCTCATGACAAGAGAGGACCACCATCTCAATTCATCTCAAACAGAGAAGAGGAAGAAGATGACTTAGAAGAAGAGGACACTGATGAACCTGAATTTATTCAGGAGTTGCCCCGTGTTTCCAGAAGGAAAACAAGTTTCATTTGGCAATTTTTCTCAATTCCTCGAGGGGAGAAGAAGGTTAATGCCAAATTTGCCACCTGCCTAATTTGCAAAAAAAGATTATCTCGAGGCACAGAGAAAAAGTATAGTATGGGCAACTATACTATGCATCGCCATATGGTCAGGTGGCATCCATTAAATTACAGCCGGGCAGAGTTAAGGGATCTGCAAGATAATCCCCCAACAACTCCTGTGGCCAAATCAACTTCTAATATATCTTTGACTGTAAGAGAGGCACAGGAAACGGTGCCAAACATACAGCCAAACTTCAAGCACATGAAGTTAACGTGCATACATTGTGGTGCTTTGCTCTCATGTGGCAACATGAGCGTAAACTTAATAAACTTGGTGTTTGATAACCATAACTGCCCTAACCCACCCAAGCAGTAATTTTTTCTTTGCTCCTGTTGAGCCCTTTTCAATGCCTGTTTTTTTGTTGTTTCCCCTCCATGATAAACACTAAAAAAACATAAAACTGTTCTAAAAATACAAAAAAAAAAGAAAATGTTCTGAAAAAAAAAAAAATAAATAAAAGAACAAAAACATAAAAAAAAGTTCTTTTCAGAACTACCTCCCCTTTCAAAGAAAATTGCTAGAATATTTAGCACTCTAGCAAGCTCTATTTCTTTTGGTTCGCTTCAAGTTCGCTGCCCGGTTCGCGAACTTGAAGCGAACCAAAAAAATATTTTTTAAAAAAAAAAGAAGAGTTAGTATGAGGGAAGTAAACAGAGAGTAATGTAAAAAGAAAGACAGCTATAGAGAGTAAATCAGAGATAGTGTTTAATAGATCTATTTATTAATTCAGGATGACGATAAGGTGTGATGTCTCGTGAGGTTTGTTTAAGGTGAGACCTACTCAGGGTTACAGATCAATTTTACACTTGTTGAAGAATACAGAGCAGATAAAGCATGCGAAGGCCTACAAATAAAGTAAATCATGTCCTCTTATTACATCATTCATGACATGGTCAGTGACATCATCAGCAGTGCATTGCAGGTAAAAAGAGTAGAAAACATTTACCTTATAATTCTTGTTACCTTTTATAAATATTTTTTCATACTTTCAATCTGTAAAAGAGAAAACAAACATTTCCAAAAATATTACTACATGTATTTAAAAATTACAAAAGAAAAGGGAAAAGGTTCAAGAAGAAACACTTTTTCAACAATTTTGACATTTACAGAAGCCTCTGCTTCTCTACGTCCCCTACACAATCCTAAAGATATATATTTTAAATAAACAGTATCTTCATTCTGATGAACTGAGACCTATTTTGGAACATGGTACTTCTTTTGCACTGCTGATGTCTCACAATAGTGATGCAATAGCAGCGCAAAAAAGATGTAAAGCCATCATAAAATTGTCTCTAATATTTTAAATGATAGTTTCAGGATGCAAATAAGATGTGTGCTTTGAAGAGCTTTCTTTAATGTGAGGCCTATTCCTTTTTTTTAAAAAAACAGTACCCGGAAATACAGCACTATAAGCATTAAAATTGACACTTACAGAAGACTCAGTTTCTCCATATCTACCTCACATTTCTAAATGTATATCATAAGTACAAACAGAAGAACATTAATTATACATGTTATATGGTTTATTTTTGCTGTTCTCAGAATGTATCAAATTTCACTTAAATCAGTGACTTGAACGTATTCATCATGTAACAGCGGGGAAAAAAAAAGACAATCAAAATGACTGTGTTTAAAAAACCCATACAACCTAAGAAATCTGATTTCAAAACTCCTTAAAATTAACTTACTTTCAATGACGTCGAAGGATCTCCTATGAACAGCATTCACTCTGTTGTGCTATAAATATTTTCAGCCCGCCACTTTCTGAAAGAAAACCTCCATCGATACGAAAAATATGTTACATAGAAGAAAAGACTTCTCTCATTCTATCACATGTTTCCACTAGGCCAAATCATGTTGCCGCGATTCGCTACTCTTGTAATTCTTCCAATCAAATCCCGACATTTTCTATTTTCGCAACTTTCAAAAAGAATACATTTAAGATTATTTTCACAATCCTGGACTACTAATATCTTACCCTTCTTTGTCACTCATGTTCTCCTTTTCCTATGACACTGATACTGCTTACTATGAAGCAGACTTACTTGCATCAGGTTTATATAGTTGGATTTTTAAATTGACATTATAATTAAAAGTTTTGGACCAATAATCTAGACAGCATTGCAGACTTACATTCCCTCTACTTCATGAACCTTTTGCAATTCTTCACAGGAAATCCCGAGATTCTTTCATTAAAATTTTGATTTTAAAAACACCAGGTAAGAATTTTTAAGGTCAAACGGCAATTTTTTTTTGAAAGTTACAACGGAATCATTGCAAAATGACCAGCCGTTTCGAGACTTTAAATAAGCTGTATAATGTCCTGATGTTGTTGAAGGACCATCGTGATAGATAATTGCTACAGTTACAAAAGTCCTTCCTGATATTGAAAGCTGAGAAGCCACAAAATTTTTTATTAAAGTTGACAATTTCGATCCATCAGGCCTACATCGTTGAATCATTAAAATGACATACTGTCCATATCTACGTATAAATAATGTTGACATCATTTCAGATTTACATTGGCTACACTCCATGTTGTGATCCGCTGCATTTACTAGCTTATTAAAGGAGACTGATTTACTGTCTGGAAAAGTTAAATATATAAATCTTTCTGAGTCTACACTAGTAGTACTTGATACCCTACAATTCTCGCAGTCATGCTGCCATTGATAAGAAAGCCCAAACAGGTGATCTACATCTACACCCTCATCTTGCAATACATCAAGCATATACATTAAAAACTCCTGACAATCTTGCTGATTATTTTCAGAGAAGTCTGTTTGCCCTGAACATTCATCTAACAGATAACGAACTTCAGACACACTTTCTACTTTTGTTCGATCACTGCTACATTTCTCGAAAACAGAATTCAATAAACAGCATAAAATTTGTTCTGAATTCAACAGAATCTGTTCTTTTAAACTCTCTAGTGAAAAGAGAACATTAACCATATGGCCGAGATACCCGCCACCCCCTCTCAACACAATCCCCAAGAATTGGGAAACCGGAAACAGTTTTTGAACTTTTGGAAGGCGGGAAGGGAGTCACCCTTCCCGGCCGTATTTATTAAAAATATGAAACAAAAGAAAACATTAAAATAACAGTTTCATATAATGTACAATTTCATTTCCACATTACGATGTTGGCTAACCTTAACAGATCTCTAATACAAAGGTTCTCCTAGCCGAACTAACATCCTACAAAACATTTGACTTGAAATTGTACATCCTAACGTTAAGGGCCAACGGCAAGGTCGTAACCGGTGTCAGATCCCTAAACCAGAAATACCCCCCTCACTTGTGAGAGGGGCGACCGCACAGAGGCGTACCTCAAGTGCATTTACCAATTTCCCTTTGTACTTGACGGGGGCCCAAATAAACTCGACGCCATTTAACGGTCGTTCGAGGACTCGTGTGAGGTGTCTAAAAGGTAGCGTAAACCCCCTCCCGCACCCCACACAACTTACCCATCTGCCGTCGCAGATGTCCTGGCCCCGGGAAATTCCCCAGGAGGGGCCGTAGCCCCTCCTATCCAGGAAGGGGCCTTGACCACCTTTCCTTTCCTTCCGGCGGCCTCTCCTTAGACAGGACCGCCTCCCCGTTGAGGGGCCAATTGGCCACCTCCCTCGCGCGCTCCCATCCGTAATGGGTGACGCCCCCTCATAGGGATCTTCCAATTACTGCTCACCGATCATGACCTTACCGCCCGACCAAAATAAATACGACAGTTCTACCTAAGTTGCTAAGATCTATAAAGCAAAACAACATTTATTATCAAGCGTAAATACTGATCAATCCTTGTTCAAAATTACTTTATTAGCAAAACATACTGAAAATAATCAATCTTTATTGCATCGTTAAGAACTTTCACGACAATCATCACAACCTGTAAGAAAGCAGAGAAAACCCAAGATACTATATCAACTGTATTTACAACGAATCGCTGTCCTCAGGGGCTGGTGGGTGGGTCAAAATTGCTCTTCGTTCCGTCTCGAGCTCACGTGCAGCGGGGAGGTGCAGCTTCAGAGCACAGGAACAAGAGGATGCTTTGTTGGCTTCCACTCCTTTTATCCGTCTTCAGGGTGGGCGTGAACCCGCCCCCGTCTGCCTCCAAGGGCGTGGCCGGCCATGTTGGTGTCTAGGCCAGCCCACTCTAGGGCGGGAAAAAGGCGCGCCCCGGCTACGCCGCTTCGGGCATACCAGCCGAGACTCGCCTCCCGCCCAAGATGGCTTCCCGGGGGGATCGTGGTACTCGACCATACGTTCGGGGGGACCGATTGGTCGCCCCTTTCCATATGGCCGAGATACCCGCCACCCCCTCTCAACACAATCCCCAAGAATTGGGAAACCGGAAACAGTTTTTGAACTTTTGGAAGGCGGGAAGGGAGTCACCCTTCCCGGCCGTATTTATTAAAAATATGAAACAAAAGAAAACATTAAAATAACAGTTTCATATAATGTACAATTTCATTTCCACATTACGATGTTGGCTAACCTTAACAGATCTCTAATACAAAGGTTCTCCTAGCCGAACTAACATCCTACAAAACATTTGACTTGAAATTGTACATCCTAACGTTAAGGGCCAACGGCAAGGTCGTAACCGGTGTCAGATCCCTAAACCAGAAATACCCCCCTCACTTGTGAGAGGGGCGACCGCACAGAGGCGTACCTCAAGTGCATTTACCAATTTCCCTTTGTACTTGACGGGGGCCCAAATAAACTCGACGCCATTTAACGGTCGTTCGAGGACTCGTGTGAGGTGTCTAAAAGGTAGCGTAAACCCCCTCCCGCACCCCACACAACTTACCCATCTGCCGTCGCAGATGTCCTGGCCCCGGGAAATTCCCCAGGAGGGGCCGTAGCCCCTCCTATCCAGGAAGGGGCCTTGACCACCTTTCCTTTCCTTCCGGCGGCCTCTCCTTAGACAGGACCGCCTCCCCGTTGAGGGGCCAATTGGCCACCTCCCCGGCGCGCTCCCATCCGTAATGGGTGACGCCCCCTCATAGGGATCTTCCAATTACTGCTCACCGATCATGACCTTACCGCCCGACCAAAATAAATACGACAGTTCTACCTAAGTTGCTAAGATCTATAAAGCAAAACAACATTTATTATCAAGCGTAAATACTGATCAATCCTTGTTCAAAATTACTTTATTAGCAAAACATACTGAAAATAATCAATCTTTATTGCATCGTTAAGAACTTTCACGACAATCATCACAACCTGTAAGAAAGCAGAGAAAACCCAAGATACTATATCAACTGTATTTACAACGAATCGCTGTCCTCAGGGGCTGGTGGGTGGGTCAAAATTGCTCTTCGTTCCGTCTCGAGCTCACGTGCAGCGGGGAGGTGCAGCTTCAGAGCACAGGAACAAGAGGATGCTTTGTTGGCTTCCACTCCTTTTATCCGTCTTCAGGGTGGGCGTGAACCCGCCCCCGCCTGCCTCCAAGGGCGTGGCCGGCCATGTTGGTGTCTAGGCCAGCCCACTCTAGGGCGGGAAAAAGGCGCGCCCCGGCTACGCCGCTTCGGGCATACCAGCCGAGACTCGCCTCCCGCCCAAGATGGCTTCCCGGGGGGATCGTGGTACTCGACCATACGTTCGGGGGGACCGATTGGTCGCCCCTTTCCATATGGCCGAGATACCCGCCACCCCCTCTCAACACAATCCCCAAGAATTGGGAAACCGGAAACAGTTTTTGAACTTTTGGAAGGCGGGAAGGGAGTCACCCTTCCCGGCCGTATTTATTAAAAATATGAAACAAAAGAAAACATTAAAATAACAGTTTCATATAATGTACAATTTCATTTCCACATTACGATGTTGGCTAACCTTAACAGATCTCTAATACAAAGGTTCTCCTAGCCGAACTAACATCCTACAAAACATTTGACTTGAAATTGTACATCCTAACGTTAAGGGCCAACGGCAAGGTCGTAACCGGTGTCAGATCCCTAAACCAGAAATACCCCCCTCACTTGTGAGAGGGGCGACCGCACAGAGGCGTACCTCAAGTGCATTTACCAATTTCCCTTTGTACTTGACGGGGGCCCAAATAAACTCGACGCCATTTAACGGTCGTTCGAGGACTCGTGTGAGGTGTCTAAAAGGTAGCGTAAACCCCCTCCCGCACCCCACACAACTTACCCATCTGCCGTCGCAGATGTCCTGGCCCCGGGAAATTCCCCAGGAGGGGCCGTAGCCCCTCCTATCCAGGAAGGGGCCTTGACCACCTTTCCTTTCCTTCCGGCGGCCTCTCCTTAGACAGGACCGCCTCCCCGTTGAGGGGCCAATTATCCACCTCCCCCGCGCGCTCCCATCCGTAATGGGTGACGCCCCCTCATAGGGATCTTCCAATTACTGCTCACCGATCATGACCTTACCGCCACAGGCCGGATAGTTGACCGGCTATCCGGACCCCCCACAAAACACTCCTACCTAAAGGTCATGCTGTAAACTCCTTAACCATGCTATGAAGTCTCCTATGAGTAATTCGTTCCCCACCCGGGACAAATGAACACCGTCCCCCAAATACATACTGTCCCCCTTAATACAACCATGCGAAACAGAATGCAGTGTACTTGAACGAAACAATCTACTCATTTTATTATTAATTTTCCTTACTGAATGATTCAGCGCAGAAACAGAAATAGCCCCCCGCCACACTTTCCGTGGGATCATATGGGACCATGCAATTGTGCACCCTGGAACCCTTCTCGCCAACCAACTTACCGTGGAAAGCATCGCCTCAAGAAGAAGTCGTCTACCAGTGGTCACCAAATCATTGCCCCCAAGATGTACTATGACTACAGACGGCGGTGACCTTGTCCGCCCTAACAAACCCTCGAAAAATGATCGAAACTGGTCAATACAGAGCCCGCCCTTTCCGTAGAAGGACACACTGTACCCGTATTCCCCAGCCACGTGAATCATGTCACCTGCTTTGAATACGTCCGCGGCACGCCTCACGTATGAGTGGCCCACGACCCACACCTCCTTTTTCACAGCCGGTAATGTCTGACCGCTGGCCCCCCGGTGTCGGGTCGACTGGACAGTCCGCCCCGCCTCGTAGGCTTGCGCAACTGAAAACCAAACAAAAACAAGAAGCGTGAGTACATCGTTACAGCTTCACAACATGTGCAACCGTACATACCTCTTATAACAGTTCGAGGACCAACGCCCCACACGTTTTATTTGTTCAACATTCAGACCCCTGGCTGTAGCTTCCGTAGCAGCCCCTATCCGAAAGGAATGGGTCCCAAAGTCGCCGGGGTTCAAGCCCGCGGCAGAAATCGATATCGCAAGCACCCGTTGAAACTGAAACCTCGTCAGTGGGGTGGCGTCAGCGTGTCTTAACAAGGTCCCCCCCCATGCTGCCACCCTCTGCGCTAAATATGCTTCTACGCACCCAACAGGGCACATGGCAGACCCGGGGATCCTCTGGATGATTACGCAGTCCCCGATTGCATCCTGATCGGATTTGGACTTTACAAACGAGACCGTCATCGTCTCCTCCCTGACCTGAATGTGTTCCCGGCACAGTCCTCCCATCGTATCCTGCTTGTTCTTTGCCACTAATTCGCTTACCCGCATAGCCCCATGGAATGCTAATGCAAATGCGGCTCGGAACAACACTGCTTCGTACTGGGATGAACATGTTACCGGTAGCACGGATAATAACAGGGCCAACCTATCCAAACCTATCGGGTGCCTATCGTCTACTCTGCGGCCCTCAAGGCGTTGCCACCCACGTAGCGCTTTCTGCACAACGAAAGACGCTGTCGGGTCCTGGATCCCATGAGCCCTTGCCATGAAGGAAATGGCGGCCCGATGCCTCTGGGCCGTAGCTACTGACTTGCCTGCGTGACGTAAAGAGAGCAGGAATCTTACTACAGACTCTTCCAGACCCCAAAGCTCCCTCCCGGCAGTACCCAAAAAGGCCCAATAGGAACGGAATGCCCCTTCATATGCCTTCCTCGTCCTGGGTGCTAAACTCTCTCCCACGAGGTCTTGTAGTTCGGGGCACCGAGAGACCAGAGAGCTTCGGGAAAGGGTGCCGCCACCGGGTCCGCTGTGGGCAGAAAACCCCAGAAGGCCTGCATACGGAAACGAGAGAGCGCATCAGCCGCCTGGTTCATCACCCCTGGCACGTGTCGCGCCCTAAACAGTACATTTAGTTGCATGCACAACAACACAATTTCCTTGAGTAGTCTCAGAATCAATTTGCAACGTGCTGCCTGACTATTGATACACTCAACCACGGTCATGTTATCCGACCAGAAAACCACAGAGTGACCCCTAAACCCTTCTGGCCATGTTTTCAAGGCCACCAGAATAGGGAACAGTTCGAGAAAAGCAATGTTACTCGTCAACCCGCACTCATGCCACCATGACGGCCATTTTTGAGCCGACCATTGTGTACCCAATATTGCGCCAAAACCCACACTCCCCGCCGAGTCTGTCCATAGCCCCAACTCCTCAGAAGACACTGCTGGTTTATTCCAGACAATTCGACCATTGAAATCCGCCAGGAATGCAATCCAAATGCGCATGTCCTGGCGAACCTCCGCCGAGAGTCTCGTACGATGATGTCCTTCCTTCAAGCCGACCATGGACTGTGCAATCGAGCGGGAAAAGGGGCGTGCCATCGGCATTACTCTTAGGGCAAAATTCAACTGACCTACCACCTGTTGCAATTGATGTAAGTTCACTTTCGTTGCATGCATACATGTCTCAAGGGATAACCTGAATTTTAACACCTTTTCTTTAGGTAAACGAAAACAACCTTCCACTGAGTCGAGCTCGATCCCCAGAAACTCGATTAAGGTCGAGGGACCAACCGTCTTACCTGGCGCCAATGGCACACCAAATTGATTCATTAGGACACAAAATTCATGTAAGGCCTGCCCACACTCAGAATCCCCGGCTGCCCCCAGAAACAGAAAGTCATCGAGATAGTGCATAACATGTTGAAAACCTGTCTTCCTCATGAATACCCACTGCAGAAAACAACTGAATTTCTCGAAATAGGCACATGAAATCGAGCATCCCATTGGCATACATTTATCCATGTAGTAGCGACCCTGAAACTGAAAACCAAGGAGACGCTGATCGTCTGGGTGTACCGGGAGCAACCGAAACGCTGACTCAATGTCCGATTTGGCCATCAGCGTCCCGGGCCCCAGGCGATTCAACATGGCAACGGCCTCATCGAAAGATGCGTACCGCACCGAACATACTTCCGGGTCTATCGCGTCATTCACGGAAAGACCATGTGGGGCTGACAAATTGTGTATCAGCCGAAACTCACCCGGGTCCTTCTTGGGAACCACCCCTAGAGGAGAACACACAAAATTAGCAACTGGTGGCAAATCGAATGGACCGGCGACACGACCTCGAGTCACCTCTTTCCCAATCTTTACCTGTACCACCGCCGTGTGCTGTAAGACCGACATTTGATTCTTACAGTCCGGTACCCCCTGAAAATCCCCCACTGGGATGCGGAAACCATATGAAAACCCGTTCCGCAACACCCCAGCGGAAGCATGATCTGGGTATTCGCTGAGCCAAGGAATCATTGCCATGGTATCAATCGGGGTCGGTAAAGGCGCCCCTCGGACTATATTAGACCTGTTTGGCGCCTCCCTTACCACCGTTATCACCCTTTTTGGCTCTGCACATGGACTCAGGATGGGATGGCTGCCCGCACCCCCCACACTCATGTCTGAATTTGCATGACCCCTGGGGCCTGGTACTTTTGCCCCTGTTAAAATTCCAACAGATCCCCCTTTTACCTGTGTTGCCACTCGGCTTTGTGTGGAACTCGTTACCTGTACCCGTCCGAAAGGGCGTCCCAGAGTTTTGGCGGGAGGATTCCCCCCCGTTACTCCCTACTAATGGCACCTTCAACATCCCTGTACTCTCCATTTTTTGCCAAGACACAGAGTCGTAACAATCCCAGGACAACAACGGGTCGTGTTCTTTAGCTTTTCTAAACAGATTATCATAGCAGAACCACTGATTGCCCCCATATGCCACAGAGTACTCCATAATACGTGACTGATAAATGGGTAACTCGGTCAACAACTCAGGTCTGCGCTCCCCCATGATGGAAGTAAAAATTCCCCACGCTCTGCCCCAAGTACCAATGGTCTCGTCGACCTTAAAGGCGGCCATTTTTGCACGCCAAACACTCGGATGCATGAGCTCCTTTTGACTCTTTACATGCTCGATCTCGTAATGGTCGGTAAGCAATGAAAACATGTTTACATATTTATCCGCCCAAATCAATTCCTTGACTTCTAGTGGGACGTGCTGGGCAATCTTCTCCTTTCGAGAAGGTGCAGACTCCCCCCCCCCGCGATCGGCAATGGCCGCTTACCTGAAGTAGACCCCACGCTTGTCGCCAAACTTGGGCCTGCTGTACTTCCAACCGCTGGGACCTGCGGGGGAACAGGAGATGGAGTCTTCGCAGCCTCCCTAGATTCCCGCAGTTGCCTCATCACTGCCCGGGCGTCGTCAGCCGTGGCGCCCTCGCTATCGTTTCCCAACCACGCTGCCAATTGCGCCGCTAACTCGGGGGGCATATCCTCCCTGTTCGCAGGGGTGACCACCACAGGGATTGGGTTCCCCTCCTTTGGCGCCGGGGTCGGCTCCTCTCGTGGCGCTTCGGGAACCGGGGTCTCCCCCCCAAGTGCTCCCCTTCTGGGCCTCTTGCTCTTTCCACCGGGAATTGTTCCCTGTAAAGGCCGTTTCGGTCCTCCCTCCCCGTCCTTAGCCTCAACCTTTCTCTTTAGATCGGCTATCTCCTTCATGAGAATGCGGAGCATCTCTTCGGTACCGACCCGCTTTCCGACCTTCTTGGGCATTCTTAGACGGGATATCTGTAAGACAAAAAGAGGGATTACAACGCTTAAAATTGCTCTTCGTTCCGTCTCGAGCTCACGTGCAGCGGGGAGGTGCAGCTTCAGAGCACAGGAACAAGAGGATGCTTTGTTGGCTTCCGCTCCTTTTATCCGTCTTCAGGGTGGGCGTGAACCCGCCCCCGCCTGCCTCCAAGGGCGTGGCCGGCCGTGTTGGTGTCTAGGCCAGCCCACTCTAGGGCGGGAAAAAGGCGCGCCCCGGCTATGCCGCTTCGGGCATACCAGCCGAGACTCGCCTCCCGCCCAAGATGGCTTCCCGGGGGGATCGTGGTACTCGACCATACGTTCGGGGGGACCGATTGGTCGCCCCTTTCCACTACATTTGCATAGCAGTTGACACCAGAACTGTTTTCAAATTGAAAACCGACAACATCTTCAACAGAATCCACTTTCTTTCTGCTAACAATTTTCGGTTCATTGACTTTTAGTCTTTTTGCAACAACCTCCCTACTATTACTGATATTTCTACGTTTCCGGCCTACCACACGTTTCTCAAACAAAGGATATTGAGGCAAATGTGGCGCATACTCTCTTCTTAACCTATTGTATTCCTTAACACAATCTAGATCCGCACAAATGTTTGTGACATCACAGTCAATCAAGTACAATCCTGATAAAGTTCTAACTCGTGACAATGCCACATATGCCATACCCTCCTTGAACACATAACTGCCAATATTCACCAATGCACTGTCTACACTTAAACCTTGCGATTTATAATTGTTACCGCATATGCCAAGCAAACAGGAAACTGTTTACGGCGAACATATAAATCTTTAACAAGCAAAAACCTACCAGAACAACGACCAATTAGCTGTACTTCCTCAATGCCATCAAATTTAATTTTTAAAAATTCTATTCCATCTCTATTTCTGTACTTCTCAAAATCAACAACATTACCCATTGATCCATTTACCAGACCTCTTTCAACATGTAAATTTCTTCTCAAAATGATTCGGCAATTTAAACACACATTCAAAGTCTTTTCAAAACCCGCTGTTTTAGATATAGTCTTCTCTAATGAATCCAATTTTGATTTCAAATTTTCTGACAAAATAATTGTTGATCCCATGTGCTCTATTTTGTCAATAGCTTCAAGTTTCACAATCTCTTGCTTTTCTAAATTCAACATTTTGTTGTTGAAGATGGCACATTCTGCAAGAGTTGGCATCAAACATATTCCGGATTTCTTCTCAGTAATTTTCTGAAAAATATTCTCAGCCACAATCTCTTGTTCGGGATATAAATTTGAAAGTAATCGTGCATTCAAAGCTTCTTTTCCATGCTCGGTCACTTTTCCAATTCTAATATCTTGTAGAATATTCTTGTAATCTTCATCTTTTGCCTGACGCATATTTTCATGCAGTTCAGCATAATTGAAGTTTAACCATATATTGACGTTGCCAATGCTCCCTAGGCACTTCCTGGTATCTTCATGCGTGAGTATTTTGAACACAGGTTCTCCTTTTACTGGTGTCAGCTGCAGAAGATCTCCGAAAACAATGATGTGTTTGCCACCAAATAACACATCATATTCAGTTTTAAGTACTTCTTGCATTCTCAAATGCACAAAGGCAAGCATGACATTGGAAACCATGCTTACTTCGTTAATGATAAGTAGTTTCATTTTCCTCAAGACTCTTGAAACTTCACAGCAAGCATCTCCAGATAACTTGTGATATTGTAATTTGTTGTCATGCTCCACCGGCAGCATCAGTAGACGATGCAAAGTAATACCTTTAATGTTATGTGCTGCAAGTCCAGTAGGAGCGGTGACAACACAAGACAGCGATGACTCAGTCCTTTCCTGCAGATAGCATGAAATTGCTTTAATGAGGAAACTTTTTCCAGTTCCCGCTTCTCCACTGACATACAGTAGGACAGGCTTCAACGATGTACATGAGCACTCTTTCTTCTCATGACTTAATCCATGCTCAATTTGCTTGGTAACTTCATCATATATTTTCCTCTGCTCAACGTTGAGTTGTTTTTCCAAGTCTTCTAAGTTAACTGAATCCTCCTGAGCATGTGCCATGGCTCTTTCCACTTCATTCATAGCAGTGGCAGCTTCATTTTCGATAATAGGTCCTCCAAGTGGATCTTGACTCAATGAAACAGAACTCTGACTGTCCTGAGAACTGTCTCTGGCAATCTCGGCTGCAATCGTTGCTTCCTGCTCAATTTCCAAAGTTAGCATTTCTTGATATTTGGGAAAAGCAGGACATTCTATGCTATCCTTAGCAGCAGTGAAAGAGTCTTCGTAACAGAGGAAATCTCCAAGCAGTTCCTCTTCTGCACGCCAAGGCTTGAAAAGTTGCAAAAGTGCTAAATAGAAAAACTCCTTTTTTTCTGAAGATTCGCCACTCTATTTTCGATGGTTTACTAATTGGCATTTTCTTTGCTTGACCAGGCATCCCTCACTTCCAATAACAGCATACACTCCTTTCTCAATATCTTCTTTGATGTTCCTCTTGAATATATAATTTTGTAGAACCTCATATAGACAAACATTCTCAAGGTGACTGCTTCGATTTGGATAATATGTATCCAACATGTTGGTCTTCAAAATGTCGGTACTGTTTGGTTCCTTTTCTGCCAAATATTCAATTTCCCGGACAGGTTTTAGAACCCGATTTCGCGTTGCAGCAAGACCAAGACTCGCCCAAACAATACTCCTGGATTGTATTGTATTGTATTGTATTGTATTTATTGCTTATTAAGCGCAACTGTCACCCCCAAGGGTATCCTGGCGCTGTGATTTGGCATAGAGACTTGCTGAAGACAATCGATCTGAACATTCGTAAGCTCCGATTTCTCGATGCGACAACATCTTCAGACTGAAACTGTACAACTTCTTGCTGAGGCTCTTTTCATGGGAAATGTCCTCCCACATATCCTTCAGTTCTGTCTTTTCTTTTTTGGTGATGTAAGATGTCACATACCGAGCCACAGCCATACAGTTGTCACCCACAAACTGTATATCCATGTTAGCATTCCACATGGACAAAATAACTGGGTTGTAGTCGTTGATGTACTTGGACTCTTCGTTCCTTTTCAAATTGTATGTATTTTTGGGTGATTTCCTCGTCACATTATGTCGCAGTGAAGACATCAAACTGTTCACTTTTCCTTTAGAAATCACCGGTCGTGGAAAGTTGAAACGACATTTGGTGTAGAACTTGTCCTTGTTTCTGAATTTACGACGACAGTACTTTCCACAACGATGGCTTTGGAAACGTAGAACTTGTTCTCTTAGGCTTTTCTTCTCCGTTGCGTTTGGAACAGCACACGTAGAATACTGTTCTATGAAATTCATCACTAAGTCATCCGGATCTGTTCCAAATTTAGGTGCATCCTTGATCCACAACAACATATGTATATGAGGAGCACCTCTTGCTTGGTACTCCTTTCTCCAGAAGAAATCCAACACCTCTCCAAGAGGTGGATTCTTCTTATTTGTGATGAAAGACATCATAGCTTCAAATCTATGATTGAAGTACCTGCATACATTCACAGGATCCAAAGAACACAGTTCTCCAGGTGTCTTGAATTCAATGTTTTCAATATTTCCATTTGCCTCTCGTAGAAATTCAAGTAAGTCTTCCCAGCCATACTCGGCACAGCTCAGAGTGAGGAACCATGTCGGAGTTCCTAAGTTCCTCAGCATACATTTTAAATCACCATGACGACGGTATCAGTACTCATTAGTACCACGCTGACACGCCATGAGATTAATTAAGTGAGAATCCAAAATACTGTCTTGGACATTGACTTTATGCATAAAGTCCCTTGCCGAGATATTTCGCATCTGTATACCACTTTTTAAGATGTGGTTCACTGCATATGACAGTCCAGACAGATCGCTTTCAAACAGGAGATGAAACAAATAGGGAATGCATTGACGAAACCTAGGATCGTCTGCATACAATCGTAAAGTCCGGTATTCAGACGCAGGAATTTGATGAGGTCGCTCATCATATCTTCCTCCTCGACCTGTGGGAAATAGCTGTGGGAAACACCGAGCTTCCAAACTTTCCTCCCAAACACTAATGGGACTCCCTTTAGCTTGTTTCATTTGAAACAACTCAATAGCATTCCCCATGACTTCCTTGGAATGCAAAGGATGAACACTATAATGTTCATATATTTCTTCACTTTTAGAGGCTTCTACTTTCTCAATTTGGCCAGCACACAAATCGCTATCCTCTTCATCACTTACTTCCTCTTCTGCAACATATACATTCTTATAGTACTTATTATTTGTCTTCAAATACACTGTTGCCTTTTTGAATTTCCTAACATCCACTAAATCTTGCCATATTTTCTTATTCTTTGTCGGAACCCCATTAACTAAGATAACCAGAGGTTCCTCTTCCACTTTTTCTATTCCAATTGTGTTAATGTTTTTGTTCAAATCTAGAGGCAAATAAACAACTCTTCCCTTTAATCCTCTCTGTAAATCTGCTGGAGGCAACTTCCCTGTCTTTGGCTCCATTCTTACAATAGCCTGAAAGGGATGGATACTTTGAATCAAAATACATTCATAAGTATTTAAATCCTTCAATTCAGAAGGAATCTCAACCAATTCCAGATTATTATGAACTGCCCTAGCAGGCATCTGGTTTTGGTTTAATTTATTACAACAATAAGTACACACACGTTGATCCAATCCTAAATCAAAATAATTTTCTACCATCAAGTATGTGGCAAAATCCTTCCATTCACTATTATTTTCCCTTTCACTTTTTGCATATAAATCCACTACCTTAGTCTGATTCTTATAATAAGTGCGTCGACAACATACACAAGTGAAATTAGGCCTCTCACTTGATTTCATCTGAAAAGTGGCAATTTCCTTCTGAAAATTATCTGTACTGGAAACCTGTACATTATCTTCAACATTACCCTCTACTTCAGGGTCAATTTGAACATTCTCATCTTTACTACTAAAGTAACAAAACTCAATTTCTTCACAAATATTCTTCACATCTATTTCAGAACCATGCAAAAGAGCAGCACATAATTGTTTAAGCATAATTGCTGGACTCTTAGCATAATACAACATTCTCACTAATTTTCTCACTTTATTATGATGCACTGCTAGCATCCTGAAATGATGAAAAACACTCTGGAAAGACAAGCCAGTGAATGACCACGCAAACCTGTCAATTGTCTCACTCTGCAAGGATCTAAATCTTGCAACAACTTCATTTTCTGCTTCAAACTTTTCTTATTAAATGTCCGTATAAAATCACAAAGCAAATTGATGGAAACCTGTCGCACACTGGAAATAGAACTACACTTCCAAATGTACACAGGACCCTTAGGACGTCTTCCTAAAACCTCATCACTTAGCACCTCTTCTGTCTCTGTTGTCACAAGTTTTTCTTTTTCAACTGGACAACCATCCTTCACTTCATAAAGCTCGACCACTGGTGTCAACTGCAAACATCAAATCATTATCCTGAAAATAACTCTCCTCATTAAAAAATGCCTCAGAACTTGAACTATGCATCCATTCTCCGGAAAAAACTTCACAAAAGTTACTACGATTTACTACTCTCTTCCATCTACTGTTTGTTTTAAAATCAGAAATTACCTTGCTTAGTTTCCTAATTCTATTGATTACCAAAATAAACAACTTTCGCTTAATTTCAAAAGCATGATCAATAATTTTCTCTACATTTTTCTTCTTCTTATAAAATGCCGCTTTCTGTTGGCCTTTTTTAATATTTCTTAATAAATTAACTATTATCCTGTTACGAAACATTCGTTTTCGAATGTCACAAAACTGTTGTTTCCTTCTACTATCATTCACAGAGTTATCTCTTCCTCTACCAGTAACATTTTCGATGGGTCTTTCCTTTCCATTTAAATTACTCTTCTTTTTCTGAACTGAAACATTTTGGCGAAAAATACTTTTTTTACTAAAAATATTTTTTAAGAATGATTTTGTGCTCTTACCCGGAGCTTTCTTGGTGTTTTGATAAGTATTTGGGGAAGAGGACTGCTGCAATAAAACATCATCCTGCTGTCTTTGACGTTTTCTAGCCTTTCTAATTCTATTTTTCGTAGGCATTTTTCAAATTAAAAAAAGATCTGCAGTTGAATCTGTGGAAAAATATAATAAAAAATGTTATTAACCACTATTACCAAACAGTAAATGAATAACAGTCATCAAAACGCCCTACTTATTATTTAACATAGAAAATCTTTTGCACCAGCACTGCATCACAAGGACATTTTCAGTCATTTCCTCTTGAATGCAGGTATACAATTGATTTATGTCCTGTGTTTAAAAACGATTTTTTGAAATCAATAACATTTCTGGATATGTACTGCTAGAGCTTTATAGGTTGCTTTGGGTCATATTTATAAGGCATATGAGTGTCTATAATGTTATTTTTCCTTTTTAAATGGAAAGCGTTCTTCATGGTGCAAGTTTCTTATAAATACGCTCCCACCTGCGAAACGGAACTTTGCGTGCAGAAAGCTGATTGCCTCCCCGGTGTCTGTCAACATTCTAAACAGACCGGAGCGGCCGCCATCTTATCTCTCAGTAGGATCGAGAGAGAAGAAGAGGTGAAAAACGAAGGGGAAATTTAATGAAAGGGGGCAAGGTATACCCCTCTTAACCCCCTAGGAATGTTGTTGGGGTTTTTAAAGGGTCCCGTGGGGAAAATAAAAAAAAAATATTTTTCACGGTAGAAGCGCTTTCCGAACACCGAACTGGGCCGCAAACTGCTGGCGAAACGGGAATAGGTATAAGGGGGTGCGGGAGACCATTTTGTGCTTCGTTTTAATTAAATTACTAAGTATAAGGGGGTGCGGGAGACATATCCTAATCCCTTATATTTTCTGAGGGTGGCTGAGGAGGCTCATATATGTTGATACATGTGTTCCAGCGACTGTGCGTGAGCTTTTTTTTTTCTTTGCTGCGTCACATCTGTTAACGTTCGATTCGAAGGAAATCAGGAAGTGTTGACAACCAATTTGTCAGTGCGATAAAATATTTCGTTATAAATGAATCCTTATTGATAAACATTGTCTGCGCCATCTTGTCTTTTTTACAATGCCACAATTTTGTCGTGCATGATAGCCATTTTAGATGCCAGGCCGGTCCCAGGCTATCACCTAGCCCCAGCTGTAGAGAATCCACACATACCAACCCTCCCGATTCAGGCGTCAGACTACTGATTTCAGTGCTACTCTCCCGCCTCCCGATTCCTGCAACCAAAAACGCGGGGGTATATTACCAACCACTAGCGATAACCTCTTTAGAGACAAAAATTATCGCCGCACATCGGCGATTTTTATCGCAGATAAACCTTGCTATTAGCAAGGTTTATCGCAAATGCGATAAAAAACGGCCGCAATGCATGAATATCGCTGAAAAGTCAGCAATATTCATGCATTATCCAGCAAATGCTCTTAGCCATGTTATCCACCTCTCATTGGATAACATGGCTAAGAACTGCTCGCAAATGCGATAAAAAGCGGCCGCAATGCATGAATATCGCTGAAAAGTCAACGATATTCATGAATTTTCCAGCAAATGCTCTTAGCCATGTTATCCACTTCCCATTAAATAACATGGCTAAGAACTGCTCAGGGCCCCATGAGGAACGCTTTCCATTTAAAAAGGAAAAAATAACATCATAGAAAAGAATCGTTTTTAAACACAGCATATAAATCAATTGTATACATGTATTCAAGAGGAAATGACTGAAAATGTCCTTGAGACACATGAAAGCGTTTTCTGGAATGCCCTAGCACCATTTTTTCGACATTATTAACATGGCTATGTAACTCCCATAATCAAAATCTAAATTTGCCAAGCGCAGGTGGGAGCGTATTTACAAGACAATTGTCCCATAAGGAATGCTTTCCATTTAAAAAGGAAAAATAACATCAAAGACACTCAAATGCCTTATAAATATGACCCAAAACAACCTATGAAGCTCTAGCAGAACATATGCAGAAATGTAATTGATTTCAAAAATTATTTTTTATAAACAACATATCTGTTTCAGCTTACATAAGAGACCATGGAATGGGCTTCATATACAACAATAACTTGTGTTACTGCATGCCAGAATGCTACACCGAATATGCAATTACAATTTCTCAAAGTAACAAAATCTATTTCTATATCACTACAGACAAAGCCACAGTTTAAAAACACAGCTTTCTTCATCATTTTCTCCTTAATTCATACTATTCTCTATCTAAAATAAATAAATCTTTTCTCACCTTAGCAAATACTTTTTGAGTTTTGAAAACAGTCTCAGAAATACACCAAATTGTCTTCAGCAGAAGAAAAAGGATGCACTCCAGAGTCTGCAGCTATTGAAAGCACAGAAATACAGATATTCATTTCACATATCTCTCATATTAGCCAATCATAACTCTTCCCTCACTTTTTTCAAATCAAAACCCTTCCCCCCTCTGCCCTCTCTGCCTTTTTTCCATAGCAACGACCTCCTGGAAGACCTCTCATGTTTGCAAATTCACACAACAATGTTTCAATTGAACTCTGAACTCTCAGTGCACCTGCGTATCCAGTGCAATCTTTCATTAAAAGTTTCTTCCTTGACCATTTAAATACATCTTTCGAAGAACACATCCATGCACCCTAACTTTCTGTTTTCAGAAATGGAAATGCACCAATCACTGCTAATGAATCATTAGCATTAGAAATCCACAGTTTTTTTTCTTTACAAACTCCTACAGTTTCAACTGCCCTTTCATTACCACACTTCATCTGACTGCAGCCCAACCTTCTCCCACCATGTTTAACGTCTGGATTGTTGGACATAGTTACATCCACTGGGCTCAAAGGTATGCTGAGAACAGAAATTTACACAACCTCAATTTACAAGATGTGGAAATTAAGTGGTTGGGCCAAAGAGGATTAAAATGTCACCAATTGATACCAATGGTGAAAACCTTTATGCATTTGCCAAAACCTGACCTGTTAATAGTGCACTGTGGAGGTAATGATTTGGGCACTTTGACAGGGGTAGGTCTGGAAATGCTTTTAAAGGACACCTTTGAGCAATTAATGGCACTTTTTCCTCAAACTGCCTTGGTATATTCCAATATATGCCAAAGACAGAAATGGAGGTGGTCCAACCAATTTTGTCCACAAATTGAGAAGTCGAGGAAGCATGTAAACAAATCTGTTTCAGCTTTCATGAGAGACCATGGAATGGGCTCCCTGTACAATAATAACTTGCATTACTACATGCAAGATATCTACAGAGGAGATGGAGTTCACTTCTCAGATGAGGGCAACAGAATTTTCATTCTGAATTTAAGAATGTGCATTGGTACCTACTTATAAGTACCTAAATGTACCATAAACCCAAAAGCTCTTCTCAGAGCTACCCTTCATCTAATCACTCACAATTATTATTTTTTTCTAACTTTTTTCACTAATTTTCCACAAAATACGCTCCCCGGTTCGCTAACCGAAAGCTAACCTCGCGGAATTTTTTTAAAAAATGTTTTTTTTCCGCACATTTAAGCCTCCTCAGCCACCCTCAGAAAACCTAGGGGGTCAAGATAAGTCTACCGTGCCCCCTTCTACACATTCTGAACATTATTTGCCCTCCATCTTGTATCTTAATGCGACCGAAACACAAAATGGTGGACTCCCGTGACGCTTAAGGTTCGCTAACCGGGCCGCTTTCCAGAAAGCGGTCCTTGAAAAAGGTGGGAAAGTAATTAGCAGAAAAAACGACTAGAGACACTCTCACCAAATATAGATTAGCTCATACTACATAACAATCCCTTTCATTCTCACAAATTTGATTGAAATTTCATTTAGCCATTTAGCCTGTAGACCTATCTAAATACCCTGAGGTAAATTACTTCACAAAACACATCTAAAATATTGGAATTGACAACCAATGAAAACTTTACTTTCATTTACAATTTTTATTACCTGACATTTGATTGGTTATATACCTGAATATATATAAAGGAAGAAAAGGAAACACAGCCATTTTCACTGCTACTTCCTGAACTACATTTCAAGAGCCTTTTCACCTCCCTGTAAATTTATTTGATAATTTGTAAGTGGCACTTTAAATTAATTTGTAAAAACGTTTATTGATAATTATTTACTGTCCCCCTGCTATAGTTATAGATACAGATAACCTCCTCTGTTACATTTATTGATTGACTTACACTTCTCTGCTATAATTATGAGTTTACTTACTTTAACTTCACTGTTAAAAAAACAGAACTACATGTCTGAACTTAAACCCAACAGTGCCCTAACTCTTCTAATATAATAATTTTTTTATGCAATTTACAGCAAAAAAATGGAAGGGGAGCAAGAAAAAACTAATGTTTCCTTCGAGATTACATCCGAAGACATTTTACCTGAAGAAAATGTGGATGAAGATTTTATGGATCAATCTTTTGACGAACACTTTATTCAAACCTTACAAGAGACAGAAACATCCATGTTTGATGAGATACCAGATAATATAATGCTGGAAGTTTTAATGAACTATGAAAATAATAAATAATTTTTTTTTAAATCAAAATAAATAAATAAATTAAAAAAAACGAACAAAAACAACAAATAATTAACATACAATATTAGAAAAGTCTATCATTCTTTTATCCTTAAAGTACGCTGCCCAGAACGCTTTCCGGTTCGCGAACTTGGCGCTTACCACGCAAAAAAAAAAGATATATATTTTTTTTTTTGGACCCTCCTAGGCCCTTTTAAAACCTCCACATAAAACCTAGGAGGTCAACGAGGATCTACTATGCCCGCTTATGGTAATTTCCCCCTTTGTTTTGGCCTCCTCTTGTCTCTCGATCCTACCGAGAGACAAGATGGCGGCCGCTCCGGACAGTTTAGAATGTTGACAGACACCGGAGGGCCAATCAGCTTCGCATCGCAAAGCTCCGATACGCGAAAAGTTCGCTAACCGGATCGCTACCCGGAGCGCTGTTACAGATATATATCTTGATTTAAACGTTAATTTCTCAAAATCCACTGAAGCACATATATTGAGACCTAGCAAAGGCACATCGGGCTAACAGTCCCTACAATTTTGCCAAGTTTCGTGAAAATCCATTCAGCCGTTCGGGCTAAAAGTGAGTCCAACCGCCCTATGGAAATGAACATGGGAAAAACGCGTTTTGGGACCCCCCTTTTTTCTCGCCCCCCCTTGACGACCCCCCACCAAATTTTCAGGGGCTGCTCAGAAACAAAATGTGCCATTTTCCTGAAAATTTAAGCCGATTCCGTCCACAAACGCCAAAGTTATTAGACATAGAATTTTCAGAAATGCCATAGAGAAAAAATCCTAACTATATATACCTACTAGCGACCGCCAGTAGGTAATATATATATATATATATATATATATATATATATATATATATATATATATATATATATATATATATATATATATATATATATATATATATATATATATAGAAATTCACTGAAAAAACCATAGGTTTCAGGCCTTATATAGTTAGGAATTAGCATTTAAAAAACCTTTAATATTCACTCAAATAACTATAAGTTGTAGGGGTGTTAGAGTATATAATATATGTAATGCATATATAAATAAAGAAGCAAACCACATTCACTGGATGATGTCATCAGTGATGTCATCAGTGATGTCATTTGAAATGTCATAAGTGATGTCACTGACCATGTCATGAATGATGTAATATGTGACATCATCAGCAGTGGATTGCGGGTGCGTGAAATATAGTTAGTACAACTAACTATATAGGAGCAATATCAATGGTTTCGTATGAGTGAAATGTCCAGCTAACTAATGTTAATTCCTAAATATATAAGGCCTGAAACCTATGTTTTTTTCAGTGAATTTCATAGTTTTTTTAATGCTAATTCCTAACTATATAGGACCTGAAAGCCCACCAGGAATCTCCAGGATGCGCCAGGGGACTGCATTGCAGAGAGGTGTAATGAAGCCACGCCCCTTTTTACACCCCTCGGCAACGCAGCCCCTGTGCATGTTTGAAGAGGGGGAACTAGTTCCCCTTGCATACTGGGGGCCTCTGGGGGCCAAGTATCCCACCTGGAACCTCCAGTATGCGCCTGGGGGCTGCATTGCAGAGGTGTAATGAGGCAATGCCCCTTGTTACACCTCTCTGCAATGCAGCCCCCTGGCGCGTTTGCAGAGGGGGAACTAATTCCTGATGCATACTGGAGGTCCCTGGGGGCCAACTAGCCCACCAGGAGCCTCCAGTATGCGCCAGGGGGCTGCATTGCATAGAGGTGTAATGAGGCCACACCCTTTTTTACACCTCTCTGCAACGCAGCCCCCATGCATGTTTGAAAGGGAGAACTAATTCCCCTTGCATACAATGGGTCCCTGAGGGCCAACTAGCCCACCTGGAACCTCCAGTATGCACCAGGGGGCTGCATTTCACAGAGGAGTAATGAGGCTATGCCCCTTTTTTACACCTCTCTGCAGGCAAAGGCCACTGGCGCGTTTGCAGAGGGGGACTAATTCCCGTTGCATAGTGGGGATCCCTGGGTCATATCTACCCAAACGCCGATATTCAGAACGATTGAAAATGACTTTTCTTGAGAAACATTTGGATTTGGATTATCATGTCCTATACTTTGGAATTTTTGAAAGACTGACTTTGAGGATGCTATAAATTACTCAAGTCTGCCCGAATTGTGTGGGTAAAATTGATCCCTAGTCACTTTGAATAAGAATGTACTTACGTCTCATCTAACATTTGGAAGAAATATCTAGTTATATGACAACAGGATACCAACATAACTTGAAGGAAGTAAGAATGCCGTGAAGAAGTTCTGTTGTACAGAACGAAACGCGTCGGCTGGCTGTGGTACATAAACTTAAGGAAAATAAAAGCCTTTGAATATACACCAGGATTCAGTGCTTCAATAAGGACTCTAAGTGATATGATTTGATTGGACTTATTGTGCAAGTGGTGCTGCGCCAAACTTTGGAATATTCTCCACTACTCTCTACTACTTACTCTCTACTACTCCACTACTCTCTAATACTCACTCTCTACTACTCGTTCTCTACTACTCTACTACTCTCTACTACTCTCTCTCTACTACTTACTCCCTACTACTCACTATCTACTACTCTCTACTACTCACTCTCTACTACTTGCTACTCTCTACTACTCACTCTCTACTACTCTCTACTGCTCACTCTTTTCTACTCACTCTCTACTACTCTCTACTACTCACTCTCTACTACTATCTCTCTACTACTCTCTACTACTCACTCTCTACTACTCACTCTACTACGCACTCTCTACTACTCACTCTCTACTACTCTCTCTCTACTACTCTCTACCACTCACTCTCTACTACTCAGTACTATTCTCTCTCTCTGCTACTCACTCTCTACTACTCTCTACTACTCATTCTCTACTACTCACTCTCTACAACTCACTCTTTACTACTCTCTACTACTCACTCTCTAATGCTCTCTACTACTCACTCTACTACTTACTCTCTACTACTCTCTACTACTCACTCTCTACTACTCACTCTCTACTACTCTCTACTACTCACTCTACTATTCACTCTACTACTCTCTACTTCTCACTCTCTCTACTGTTCTCTACTACTCTCTACTACTCACTCGCAACTCTATTACTCATTCTCTATTCTCTACCTCTCTACCTCTCTCTACTTCTCTCTCTACTAGTCTCTAACTCTCTACATCTACCTCTCTACCTCTACCTCTCTCTTCACGCACACATATACACATATATATATGCATATGCATTTATATATATGTATGTGTATATATATAGATACAGATATAAACATATATAATCTGCATATCTATATAAATACAAATATAAATGCATGCATACATATACATAGATGCATACATATGCATGTTATTTACATGAACGTTTTAAAAACACTAATAAAAGCAAAGCTAAAAAGCCACCTCATTACAAACAGAATGGCTTTAACTTAAACGAGGGTGAGATCTATTGCATTTTCAATGCTTGTTTACTTTGGTTCCATCAAGAAGGCATTCAGATGTGTCACACATTTGCCATAAATTCTGAATGTTAGCACTCTAGTTGCTCATTAGATCACTGTAGTAAACCTACTGCTCACCAGGGAAGTCTGCTGCTGGTATTCAAAGTGCATGTTTCAGTCTGCATGTCAGAATTTTTTTAATGAAATAGAAGAGGATTTGAGAAGTCACTCAAAATGTGCCCTAATTTTTCTTTCTGAAGCACTAATCATAAAATGAACCCCTTTGTTTTGTTCCTTTTTAAATTAAATGTTTTCAGACTTACCACTTCATTCCAATCAAGATGGCTTCTGGTGTGCCATACTTTTTTCATAAGTAAGACTGTTAGTGCTCTAGTTGTTCTTTAGAACACTCTGGGACATTCTGTCATTGGGCTATACTTGGGCTACATCTGGGTGATATTTGGGCTACATTTGGGCTCCTTTGTCTCTGGTGGCCATCTTGGGAGACTGCATGTCAGAATTTTTTAATGAAATTGAAGAGGATTTGAGAAGTCACTCAAAATGTGCCCTAATTTTTCTTTCTGCAGCACTAATCATACTTTCTATGGCAAAATATACCCCCTCATTTTGTTCCCTTTCAAATTAAATTTTTTCAGACTTACCACTTCATTCCAATCAAGATGGCTTCTGGTGTGCCATATTTTTGTCATAAGTAAGACTGTTAGCGCTCTAGTTGTTCTTTAGAACACTCTGTGACATTCTGTCATTGGGCTATACTTGGGCTACATCTGGGTGATATTTGGGCTACATTTGGGCTCTTTTGTCTCTGGTGGCTATCTTGGGAGACTGCATGTCAGAATTTGTTAATGAAATAGAAGAGGATTTGAGAAGTCACTCAAAATGTGCCCTAGTTTTTCTTTCTGCAGCACTAATCATACTTTCTATGGCAAAATATGCCCCCTCATTGTGTTCCTTTTTAAATTAAATGTTTTAAGAGTTACCACTTTATTCCAATCAAGATGGCTTCGGGTGTGCCATACCTTTGTAATAAGTAGGACTGTTAGCACTCTAGTTGTTCTTTAGAACACTCTAGGATGCTGCAGTAGAACACAAAGGAATCAACTGACAGTCTCTGTCCTTGTTGGATATACATGTTTTACTGAGAATGTCAGACTTCATTCTCACATGACTGAGAAAGATAATGTGAATTTACAGAAAATATGCTTTCAGTTTAGCTTATAGTTCCCCTTCCAAACCACTGTGGGAAAAGCATGAGATAATAGTTTTCTTTCAAACATGATTCTTGAAACTCAGCAGAAGGCTTTTTCACATGGTAAAATCACCTTAGAACACACCACAATTCCTAAAATGAGTATGGTACCATCAACAAATGATGTATAATGTAACTAAAGTCCTAAAACCCTCTATTAACTACAATGCTTTTTAATGAGGTGCTATCATGTATACTGGTCCCAAGATGGCTGCCAACACTTCTTGGATGAAGTGCTGACAGCCAATCAGATCTCACGATGAGATGTGTGGTTAGGCTCCACCCAGATATATATGTGTTTTTGAAGTTAATTTTCGAAAAAAACACTGGAGCAATTTTCACCAAATATAGTAAAGGCACATCTGCGTACCAGTCCTTACAATTTTGCAAAGTTTGGCGTAATTCCGTTCAGCGGTTCGGGCTGTAGCCGTGTCAGAACGTCCTATGGAAATTAACATGGGGAAATCACGTTTTGGGACCCCCCTTTTTTCTCAGCCCCCACTTCACGAATCCCCTCGAAACTTTCAGGGATGGAGCGGAGCGGAGCTGACCAAAATTTTGGAAAATTACTCGCAAATTCCTCAACCGGCGCCAAAGTTATTCCCAATAGAATGTTGCGGATTTCCTATGGTAGCTAGGTCCTAACTATATATACCTACTGGATATCGCCAGTAGGTAATATATATATATATATATATATATATATATATATATATATATATATATATATATATATATATATATATATATATATATATATATATATATATATATATATATATATATATATATATATATATATATATATTCACTGAAAAAAACAAAGGTTATACACTATATATAGTTAGAAATTAGCCTTTAAAAAAACCAATGAAATTCACTAAAAAAAACATAGGTTTTAGGCCTTATATAGTTAGGAATTAACATATAAAAAACCATTGAAATTCCTCCTATATAGTTAGCTGGACATTTTATTGACATAAAACCCAATGAAATTCCATATATAGTTAGTTGCAATAACTATATATCGAGCACCCGCAATCCACTGCTGATGATGTCACATATTACATCATTCATGACATGGTCAGTGACATCACTGATGACATCATCCAGTGACTGTGTGTTTCTGTAAAGTTTAAATATGTTTTACATATTGAAGAATGAGTGGATGTATAAGTGTGTGGATGAAGGATTTAGTAGGTGCGTGACTGACTGAGCGAGTGAATGAATGTGTCTTACTGAATGCATGGGTTAATGAATAAACTGTCTGAAAGTGTGCATCAATATGTCTGTTGTTGTGCAAGCTGCTGCATGTGTTGATCAGTAGCTATATGAGTGGCTATATAGCTTATTGATTGGTTGCCCAAGTATTTGTATGGAAGACTGAGTGTGTGTGTAACTGGCTGGGAGGCGAGTGACTATGTGCAGATCAATGTGTACTTGTATCAGTAATTGCATAAGAGAGTAAGTATGTGTTAGTATATGTTTGGAAAAGTAAGGTGTTCTGTGTTTAACTGTATAGATGAGGAAATCAAAGTGTGATTGATTCTTTACAGGACTGACTAGGTGTGTGAGTAACTCCATGGATGAGTGGCAGTGTGTGAGTGTCTGCATAGGTGTATGAGTGCATATGACAGTGTTGTAAAAATGAGTGACTGTATGTACGAGTGATTGTATGGGTGAATGAGTGAATGTGTGCGTAGACGTAGGAATCAGTGAGTGCATATGTAGTAACTGGTATTGGTGTGTCATGATGTCATCAGTGATGTCATTTGAGATGTCATCAGTTATGTCATCAGTGATGTCATTTGAGATGTCATCAGTGATGTCATCAGTGATGTCACTGACCATGTCATGAATGATGTAATATGTGACATCATCAGCAGTGGATTGCGGGTGCGCGATATATAGTTATTGCAACTAACTATATATGGAATTTCATTGGGTTTTATGTCAATAAAATGTCCAGCTAACTATATAGGAGGAATTTCAATGGTTTTTTATATGTTAATTCCTAACTATATAGGGCCTAAAACCTATGGTTTTTTTAGTGAATTTCATTGGTTTTTTTAAAGGCTAATTCCTAACTATATATAGTGTATAACCTTTGGTTTTTTCAGTGAATTTCATTGGTTTTTTAAATGCTAATATATGTATATATATATATATACATATATAGAGGAGGAATTTCAATGGTTTTTTATATGTTAATTCCTAACTATATAAGGCCTAAAACCTATGTTTTTTTTAGTGAATATATATATATATATATGTGTGTATACATATATGCACACACATCAAGAGCGCAGTATGACTTATTCAGACTTATTAATGTCTTTATTAATATCGAAGTGTTTGTCCTGTGTTTTCAGGCCAAAGGATGCCCTTGTCCTACGTGATGTCAATGGTGCACACATTATTTTGTGGCTAAGAGAGACCCAGTAGTAGTGGGAGATGTGCAGCTATGCTGCTTCTCATGTCATCTCTCCACCTTTAAATTGTCTGACAGGACAATGGAGCAGATGAGACAATCTGTCAGTCAGCCTTGCTGCCCTTTGAGGAAAGGGCATGGGGAGAAAAAAGGTGCCGCAAACGGGCTGTGAAGTTTACATACACTGCCCACTGTTAAACAGATTTCCTCTAATGAAGTGTCTAGTGCTCAGGCCATATCATCCTAATCCTTGGTGGCAGTTCATCGCTCAACTGCCAAAAAAGACCACCCTCTGGCCTTCTCCCGCCACTCTGGCCGCTAAACAGAGGAAAGTGCCCAGTCTTAATAAAGCCAGATCGTGTGTGAGCTGACATGCAAATGTAGGTCATTGCATATGTAAATGTGTGATTACGAGCCTGCATGCCAAAACAAATTAGCGAGACATGCGGTTGTCACACTGGTTTAGTAGTTCACGCTAATATTTGTCAAGTTGCTGTGCAGATGAAAGTGCAATTCCCATTCCAGCTTGGAAATAGTGCTTCTAAATAAATCCCATTTAATGAAGCTGTGTGAAATGAAAGAGCCGCCTGTGTCGGGAAATATGTGCGTTTAGACCTAACTTCTAGTTTAGGTCGCCAGAACCAATTGGACGTGTGCCTTTGAACTGAACTAGTGCTGGCTACTCGGTGACGTTAAGTTAAACGTACGCAAGATTCCAGCCCGCATGACTGCCTCATAATATTCCGAAAATGTTTTTTGCAAAATGGAAAGATGGCACCTTTTTTTGGTTCTTCTTTAATGCATGCCCAAGGAACAGAACAATATGAACATATTTTATGTTTTAATTTATATTATTTTATTTTTTACTTGTCCTAATTATGCTCAGTTTTTTAATGTTTCATTTTCAATTATGTCCCCGCGCCCTTTATTACATGCCTCTGTTGTCTGCGTTAAATGTTTGCTACCCTTCATTTTACTGTTAATTCTCACATAAAGCTAACTGGCTGAAGATGGGTCCACTCACCTCCTACGTTAGCAGTGCATGACGTTTCTTTTTGTGATTGTAGAGCACACCTTTACAATGCCTGCATTTATTCGTATCAGCATGCAGCATGGTTGGTTTTAGTAGATTATGATTTTTTTCCTTGCAGCATAACGTTTTTGGGAATATTACCATTTTCTGTAGTACCTTGTGTGTAGTGAAATAAACTGTTGTTTTTTGCTTTCAGAAAGCTTTGAGGCCCGACATGGGCTACAATACGCTAGGCAACCAGAGCAACGTGAATTATGTCGGCAAAAGGAGTTAACCTCCGAACGATGGGCCAATCCCAGCGCGGCCCTGAGGCGAGCCCCGCGATGACGTCAGAGCTCCTTGACAAATCGGAGCGCGGCTCCTTCGCCGGCCCCGCCCACAACCAGGCGGCGGCCATCTTAAGGCAGCTCGGGCGGCTGCGGTGATCTCGGGGGCCAAAACGAGGGGTGGCCCTCGAAATTAAAACAAAAACATTAAAATGAAAGAGACAAACCCCCCAAGCCCCCCCCAAGCCCCCCCCCCAAAAAAAAAATCGCGAAAAATCGCGGGGTGCGCGCACGCGTTCGCGCTTATAGATATATAATTGATTTCTCTTTTAATTTTCTCAGGAACCACTGGAGGGATTTACACAATTTTACCAAAAGCGTGATCTGCATACCAGACACTACCATTTTGACAAGTTTGGTGTAATTCCCTTCAGCGGTTCAAGCTGTAGCTGAGTCTAAAGGTCCTATGGAAATTAACATGGGGAAAACACGTTTTGGGACCCCCCTTTTTTCTCAGCCCCCACTTGACGAATCCCCCCCAAACTTTCAGGGAAGGAGCGGAGCGGAGCGAGCCATCTTCTTTGAGAAATTTGCGAAGATTCATCAGCCAGGGCCAAAGTTATTCCCAATAGAATGTTGGGGATTTCCTATGGATAAAAAGCGGCCGCAATGCATGAATATCGCTGAAAAGTCAACGATATTCATGAATTTTCCAGCAAATGCTCTTAGCCATGTTATCCACTTCCCATTAAATAACATGGCTAAGAACTGCTCAGGGCCCCATGAGGAACGCTTTCCATTTAAAAAGGAAAAAATAACATCATAGAAAAGAATCGTTTTTAAACACAGCATATAAATCAATTGTATACATGTATTCAAGAGGAAATGACTGAAAATGTCCTTGAGACACATGAAAGCGTTTTCTGGAATGCCCTAGCACCATTTTTTCGACATTATTAACATGGCTATGTAACTCCCATAATCAAAATCTAAATTTGCCAAGCGCAGGTGGGAGCGTATTTACAAGACAATTGTCCCATAAGGAATGCTTTCCATTTAAAAAGGAAAAATAACATCAAAGACACTCAAATGCCTTATAAATATGACCCAAAACAACCTATGAAGCTCTAGCAGAACATATGCAGAAATGTAATTGATTTCAAAAATTATTTTTTATAAACAACATATCTGTTTCAGCTTACATAAGAGACCATTGAATGGGCTTCATATACAACAATAACTTGTGTTACTGCATGCCAGAATGCTACACCGAATATGCAATTACAATTTCTCAAAGTAACAAAATCTATTTCTATATCACTACAGACAAAGCCACAGTTTAAAAACACAGCTTTCTTCATCATTTTCTCCTTAATTCATACTATTCTCTATCTAAAATAAATAAATCTTTTCTCACCTTAGCAAATACTTTTTGAGTTTTGAAAACAGTCTCAGAAATACACCAAATTGTCTTCAGCAGAAGAAAAAGGATGCACTCCAGAGTCTGCAGCTATTGAAAGCACAGAAATACAGATATTCATTTCACATATCTCTCATATTAGCCAATCATAACTCTTCCCTCACTTTTTTCAAATCAAAACCCTTCCCCCCTCTGCCCTCTCTGCCTTTTTTCCATAGCAACGACCTCCTGGAAGACCTCTCATGTTTGCAAATTCACACAACAATGTTTCAATTGAACTCTGAACTCTCAGTGCACCTGCGTATCCAGTGCAATCTTTCATTAAAAGTTTCTTCCTTGACCATTTAAATACATCTTTCGAAGAACACATCCATGCACCCTAACTTTCTGTTTTCAGAAATGGAAATGCACCAATCACTGCTAATGAATCATTAGCATTAGAAATCCACAGTTTTTTTTCTTTACAAACTCCTACAGTTTCAACTGCCCTTTCATTACCACACTTCATCTGACTGCAGCCCAACCTTCTCCCACCATGTTTAACGTCTGGATTGTTGGACATAGTTACATCCACTGGGCTCAAAGGTATGCTGAGAACAGAAATTTACACAACCTCAATTTACAAGATGTGGAAATTAAGTGGTTGGGCCAAAGAGGATTAAAATGTCACCAATTGATACCAATGGTGAAAACCTTTATGCATTTGCCAAAACCTGACCTGTTAATAGTGCACTGTGGAGGTAATGATTTGGGCACTTTGACAGGGGTAGGTCTGGAAATGCTTTTAAAGGACACCTTTGAGCAATTAATGGCACTTTTTCCTCAAACTGCCTTGGTATATTCCAATATATGCCAAAGACAGAAATGGAGGTGGTCCAACCAATTTTGTCCACAAATTGAGAAGTCGAGGAAGCATGTAAACAAATCTGTTTCAGCTTTCATGAGAGACCATGGAATGGGCTCCCTGTACAATAATAACTTGCATTACTACATGCAAGATATCTACAGAGGAGATGGAGTTCACTTCTCAGATGAGGGCAACAGAATTTTCATTCTGAATTTAAGAATGTGCATTGGTACCTACTTATAAGTACCTAAATGTACCATAAACCCAAAAGCTCTTCTCAGAGCTACCCTTCATCTAATCACTCACAATTATTATTTTTTTCTAACTTTTTTCACTAATTTTCCACAAAATACGCTCCCCGGTTCGCTAACCGAAAGCTAACCTCGCGGAATTTTTTTAAAAAATGTTTTTTTTCCGCACATTTAAGCCTCCTCAGCCACCCTCAGAAAACCTAGGGGGTCAAGATAAGTCTACCGTGCCCCCTTCTACACATTCTGAACATTATTTGCCCTCCATCTTGTATCTTAATGCGACCGAAACACAAAATGGTGGACTCCCGTGACGCTTAAGGTTCGCTAACCGGGCCGCTTTCCAGAAAGCGGTCCTTGAAAAAGGTGGGAAAGTAATTAGCAGAAAAAACGACTAGAGACACTCTCACCAAATATAGATTAGCTCATACTACATAACAATCCCTTTCATTCTCACAAATTTGATTGAAATTTCATTTAGCCATTTAGCCTGTAGACCTATCTAAATACCCTGAGGTAAATTACTTCACAAAACACATCTAAAATATTGGAATTGACAACCAATGAAAACTTTACTTTCATTTACAATTTTTATTACCTGACATTTGATTGGTTATATACCTGAATATATATAAAGGAAGAAAAGGAAACACAGCCATTTTCACTGCTACTTCCTGAACTACATTTCAAGAGCCTTTTCACCTCCCTGTAAATTTATTTGATAATTTGTAAGTGGCACTTTAAATTAATTTGTAAAAACGTTTATTGATAATTATTTACTGTCCCCCTGCTATAGTTATAGATACAGATAACCTCCTCTGTTACATTTATTGATTGACTTACACTTCTCTGCTATAATTATGAGTTTACTTACTTTAACTTCACTGTTAAAAAAACAGAACTACATGTCTGAACTTAAACCCAACAGTGCCCTAACTCTTCTAATATAATAATTTTTTTATGCAATTTACAGCAAAAAAATGGAAGGGGAGCAAGAAAAAACTAATGTTTCCTTCGAGATTACATCCGAAGACATTTTACCTGAAGAAAATGTGGATGAAGATTTTATGGATCAATCTTTTGACGAACACTTTATTCAAACCTTACAAGAGACAGAAACATCCATGTTTGATGAGATACCAGATAATATAATGCTGGAAGTTTTAATGAACTATGAAAATAATAAATAATTTTTTTTTAAATCAAAATAAATAAATAAATTAAAAAAAACGAACAAAAACAACAAATAATTAACATACAATATTAGAAAAGTCTATCATTCTTTTATCCTTAAAGTACGCTGCCCAGAACGCTTTCCGGTTCGCGAACTTGGCGCTTACCACGCAAAAAAAAAAGATATATTTTTTTTTTTTTGGACCCTCCTAGGCCCTTTTAAAACCTCCACATAAAACCTAGGAGGTCAACGAGGATCTACTATGCCCGCTTATGGTAATTTCCCCCTTTGTTTTGGCCTCCTCTTGTCTCTCGATCCTACCGAGAGACAAGATGGCGGGCGCTCCGGACAGTTTAGAATGTTGACAGACACCGGAGGGCCAATCAGCTTCGCATCGCAAAGCTCCGATACGCGAAAAGTTCGCTAACCGGATCGCTACCCGGAGCGCTGTTACAGATATATATCTTGATTTAAACGTTAATTTCTCAAAATCCACTGAAGCACATATATTGAGACCTAGCAAAGGCACATCGGGCTAACAGTCCCTACAATTTTGCCAAGTTTCGTGAAAATCCATTCAGCCGTTCGGGCTAAAAGTGAGTCCAACCGCCCTATGGAAATGAACATGGGAAAAACGCGTTTTGGGACCCCCCTTTTTTCTCGCCCCCCCTTGACGACCCCCCACCAAATTTTCAGGGGCTGCTCAGAAACAAAATGTGCCATTTTCCTGAAAATTTAAGCCGATTCCGTCCACAAACGCCAAAGTTATTAGACATAGAATTTTCAGAAATGCCATAGAGAAAAAATCCTAACTATATATACCTACTAGCGACCGCCAGTAGGTAATATATATATATATATATATATATATATATATATATATATATATATATATATATATATATATATATATATATATATATATATATATATATATATATATATAGAAATTCACTGAAAAAAGCATAGGTTTCAGGCCTTATATAGTTAGGAATTAGCATTTAAAAAACCTTTAATATTCACTCAAATAACTATAAGTTGTAGGGGTGTTAGAGTATATAATATATGTAATGCATATATAAATAAAGAAGCAAACCACATTCACTGGATGATGTCATCAGTGATGTCATCAGTGATGTCATTTGAAATGTCATAAGTGATGTCACTGACCATGTCATGAATGATGTAATATGTGACATCATCAGCAGTGGATTGCGGGTGCGTGAAATATAGTTAGTACAACTAACTATATAGGAGCAATATCAATGGTTTCGTATGAGTGAAATGTCCAGCTAACTAATGTTAATTCCTAAATATATAAGGCCTGAAACCTATGTTTTTTTCAGTGAATTTCATAGTTTTTTTAATGCTAATTCCTAACTATATAGGACCTGAAAGCCCACCAGGAATCTCCAGGATGCGCCAGGGGACTGCATTGCAGAGAGGTGTAATGAAGCCACGCCCCTTTTTACACCCCTCGGCAACGCAGCCCCTGTGCATGTTTGAAGAGGGGGAACTAGTTCCCCTTGCATACTGGGGGCCTCTGGGGGCCAAGTATCCCACCTGGAACCTCCAGTATGCGCCTGGGGGCTGCATTGCAGAGGTGTAATGAGGCAATGCCCCTTGTTACACCTCTCTGCAATGCAGCCCCCTGGCGCGTTTGCAGAGGGGGAACTAATTCCTGATGCATACTGGAGGTCCCTGGGGGCCAACTAGCCCACCAGGAGCCTCCAGTATGCGCCAGGGGGCTGCATTGCATAGAGGTGTAATGAGGCCACACCCTTTTTTACACCTCTCTGCAACGCAGCCCCCATGCATGTTTGAAAGGGAGAACTAATTCCCCTTGCATACAATGGGTCCCTGGGGGCCAACTAGCCCACCTGGAACCTCCAGTATGCACCAGGGGGCTGCATTTCACAGAGGAGTAATGAGGCTATGCCCCTTTTTTACACCTCTCTGCAGGCAAAGGCCACTGGCGCGTTTGCAGAGGGGGACTAATTCCCGTTGCATAGTGGGGATCCCTGGGTCATATCTACCCAAACGCCGATATTCAGAACGATTGAAAATGACTTTTCTTGAGAAACATTTGGATTTGGATTATCATGTCCTATACTTTGGAATTTTTGAAAGACTGACTTTGAGGATGCTATAAATTACTCAAGTCTGCCCGAATTGTGTGGGTAAAATTGATCCCTAGTCACTTTGAATAAGAATGTACTTACGTCTCATCTAACATTTGGAAGAAATATCTAGTTATATGACAACAGGATACCAACATAACTTGAAGGAAGTAAGAATGCCGTGAAGAAGTTCTGTTGTACAGAACGAAACGCGTCGGCTGGCTGTGGTACATAAACTTAAGGAAAATAAAAGCCTTTGAATATACACCAGGATTCAGTGCTTCAATAAGGACTCTAAGTGATATGATTTGATTGGACTTATTGTGCAAGTGGTGCTGCGCCAAACTTTGGAATATTCTCCACTACTCTCTACTACTTACTCTCTACTACTCCACTACTCTCTAATACTCACTCTCTACTACTCGTTCTCTACTACTCTACTACTCTCTACTACTCTCTCTCTACTACTTACTCCCTACTACTCACTATCTACTACTCTCTACTACTCACTCTCTACTACTTGCTACTCTCTACTACTCACTCTCTACTACTCTCTACTGCTCACTCTTTTCTACTCACTCTCTACTACTCTCTACTACTCACTCTCTACTACTATCTCTCTACTACTCTCTACTACTCACTCTCTACTACTCACTCTACTACGCACTCTCTACTACTCACTCTCTACTACTCTCTCTCTACTACTCTCTACCACTCACTCTCTACTACTCAGTACTATTCTCTCTCTCTGCTACTCACTCTCTACTACTCTCTACTACTCATTCTCTACTACTCACTCTCTACAACTCACTCTTTACTACTCTCTACTACTCACTCTCTAATGCTCTCTACTACTCACTCTACTACTTACTCTCTACTACTCTCTACTACTCACTCTCTACTACTCACTCTCTACTACTCTCTACTACTCACTCTACTATTCACTCTACTACTCTCTACTTCTCACTCTCTCTACTGTTCTCTACTACTCTCTACTACTCACTCGCAACTCTATTACTCATTCTCTATTCTCTACCTCTCTACCTCTCTCTACTTCTCTCTCTACTAGTCTCTAACTCTCTACATCTACCTCTCTACCTCTACCTCTCTCTTCACGCACACATATACACATATATATATGCATATGCATTTATATATATGTATGTGTATATATATAGATACAGATATAAACATATATAATCTGCATATCTATATAAATACAAATATAAATGCATGCATACATATACATAGATGCATACATATGCATGTTATTTACATGAACGTTTTAAAAACACTAATAAAAGCAAAGCTAAAAAGCCACCTCATTACAAACAGAATGGCTTTAACTTAAACGAGGGTGAGATCTATTGCATTTTCAATGCTTGTTTACTTTGGTTCCATCAAGAAGGCATTCAGATGTGTCACACATTTGCCATAAATTCTGAATGTTAGCACTCTAGTTGCTCATTAGATCACTGTAGTAAACCTACTGCTCACCAGGGAAGTCTGCTGCTGGTATTCAAAGTGCATGTTTCAGTCTGCATGTCAGAATTTTTTTAATGAAATAGAAGAGGATTTGAGAAGTCACTCAAAATGTGCCCTAATTTTTCTTTCTGAAGCACTAATCATAAAATGAACCCCTTTGTTTTGTTCCTTTTTAAATTAAATGTTTTCAGACTTACCACTTCATTCCAATCAAGATGGCTTCTGGTGTGCCATACTTTTTTCATAAGTAAGACTGTTAGTGCTCTAGTTGTTCTTTAGAACACTCTGGGACATTCTGTCATTGGGCTATACTTGGGCTACATCTGGGTGATATTTGGGCTACATTTGGGCTCCTTTGTCTCTGGTGGCCATCTTGGGAGACTGCATGTCAGAATTTTTTAATGAAATTGAAGAGGATTTGAGAAGTCACTCAAAATGTGCCCTAATTTTTCTTTCTGCAGCACTAATCATACTTTCTATGGCAAAATATACCCCCTCATTTTGTTCCCTTTCAAATTAAATTTTTTCAGACTTACCACTTCATTCCAATCAAGATGGCTTCTGGTGTGCCATATTTTTGTCATAAGTAAGACTGTTAGCGCTCTAGTTGTTCTTTAGAACACTCTGTGACATTCTGTCATTGGGCTATACTTGGGCTACATCTGGGTGATATTTGGGCTACATTTGGGCTCTTTTGTCTCTGGTGGCTATCTTGGGAGACTGCATGTCAGAATTTGTTAATGAAATAGAAGAGGATTTGAGAAGTCACTCAAAATGTGCCCTAGTTTTTCTTTCTGCAGCACTAATCATACTTTCTATGGCAAAATATGCCCCCTCATTGTGTTCCTTTTTAAATTAAATGTTTTAAGAGTTACCACTTTATTCCAATCAAGATGGCTTCGGGTGTGCCATACCTTTGTAATAAGTAGGACTGTTAGCACTCTAGTTGTTCTTTAGAACACTCTAGGATGCTGCAGTAGAACACAAAGGAATCAACTGACAGTCTCTGTCCTTGTTGGATATACATGTTTTACTGAGAATGTCAGACTTCATTCTCACATGACTGAGAAAGATAATGTGAATTTACAGAAAATATGCTTTCAGTTTAGCTTATAGTTCCCCTTCCAAACCACTGTGGGAAAAGCATGAGATAATAGTTTTCTTTCAAACATGATTCTTGAAACTCAGCAGAAGGCTTTTTCACATGGTAAAATCACCTTAGAACACACCACAATTCCTAAAATGAGTATGGTACCATCAACAAATGATGTATAATGTAACTAAAGTCCTAAAACCCTCTATTAACTACAATGCTTTTTAATGAGGTGCTATCATGTATACTGGTCCCAAGATGGCTGCCAACACTTCTTGGATGAAGTGCTGACAGCCAATCAGATCTCACGATGAGATGTGTGGTTAGGCTCCACCCAGATATATATGTGTTTTTGAAGTTAATTTTCGAAAAAAACACTGGAGCAATTTTCACCAAATATAGTAAAGGCACATCTGCGTACCAGTCCTTACAATTTTGCAAAGTTTGGCGTAATTCCGTTCAGCGGTTCGGGCTGTAGCCGTGTCAGAACGTCCTATGGAAATTAACATGGGGAAATCACGTTTTGGGACCCCCCTTTTTTCTCAGCCCCCACTTCACGAATCCCCTCGAAACTTTCAGGGATGGAGCGGAGCGGAGCTGACCAAAATTTTGGAAAATTACTCGCAAATTCCTCAACCGGCGCCAAAGTTATTCCCAATAGAATGTTGCGGATTTCCTATGGTAGCTAGGTCCTAACTATATATACCTACTGGATATCGCCAGTAGGTAATATATATATATATATATATATATATATATATATATATATATATATATATATATATATATATATATATATATATATATTCACTGAAAAAAACAAAGGTTATACACTATATATAGTTAGAAATTAGCCTTTAAAAAAACCAATGAAATTCACTAAAAAAAACATAGGTTTTAGGCCTTATATAGTTAGGAATTAACATATAAAAAACCATTGAAATTCCTCCTATATAGTTAGCTGGACATTTTATTGACATAAAACCCAATGAAATTCCATATATAGTTAGTTGCAATAACTATATATCGAGCACCCGCAATCCACTGCTGATGATGTCACATATTACATCATTCATGACATGGTCAGTGACATCACTGATGACATCATCCAGTGACTGTGTGTTTCTGTAAAGTTTAAATATGTTTTACATATTGAAGAATGAGTGGATGTATAAGTGTGTGGATGAAGGATTTAGTAGGTGCGTGACTGACTGAGCGAGTGAATGAATGTGTCTTACTGAATGCATGGGTTAATGAATAAACTGTCTGAAAGTGTGCATCAATATGTCTGTTGTTGTGCAAGCTGCTGCATGTGTTGATCAGTAGCTATATGAGTGGCTATATAGCTTATTGATTGGTTGCCCAAGTATTTGTATGGAAGACTGAGTGTGTGTGTAACTGGCTGGGAGGCGAGTGACTATGTGCAGATCAATGTGTACTTGTATCAGTAATTGCATAAGAGAGTAAGTATGTGTTAGTATATGTTTGGAAAAGTAAGGTGTTCTGTGTTTAACTGTATAGATGAGGAAATCAAAGTGTGATTGATTCTTTACAGGACTGACTAGGTGTGTGAGTAACTCCATGGATGAGTGGCAGTGTGTGAGTGTCTGCATAGGTGTATGAGTGCATATGACAGTGTTGTAAAAATGAGTGACTGTATGTACGAGTGATTGTATGGGTGAATGAGTGAATGTGTGCGTAGACGTAGGAATCAGTGAGTGCATATGTAGTAACTGGTATTGGTGTGTCATGATGTCATCAGTGATGTCATTTGAGATGTCATCAGTTATGTCATCAGTGATGTCATTTGAGATGTCATCAGTGATGTCATCAGTGATGTCACTGACCATGTCATGAATGATGTAATATGTGACATCATCAGCAGTGGATTGCGGGTGCGCGATATATAGTTATTGCAACTAACTATATATGGAATTTCATTGGGTTTTATGTCAATAAAATGTCCAGCTAACTATATAGGAGGAATTTCAATGGTTTTTTATATGTTAATTCCTAACTATATAGGGCCTAAAACCTATGGTTTTTTTAGTGAATTTCATTGGTTTTTTTAAAGGCTAATTCCTAACTATATATAGTGTATAACCTTTGGTTTTTTCAGTGAATTTCATTGGTTTTTTAAATGCTAATATATGTATATATATATATACATATATAGAGGAGGAATTTCAATGGTTTTTTATATGTTAATTCCTAACTATATAAGGCCTAAAACCTATGTTTTTTTTAGTGAATATATATATATATATATGTGTGTATACATATATGCACACACATCAAGAGCGCAGTATGACTTATTCAGACTTATTAATGTCTTTATTAATATCGAAGTGTTTGTCCTGTGTTTTCAGGCCAAAGGATGCCCTTGTCCTACGTGATGTCAATGGTGCACACATTATTTTGTGGCTAAGAGAGACCCAGTAGTAGTGGGAGATGTGCAGCTATGCTGCTTCTCATGTCATCTCTCCACCTTTAAATTGTCTGACAGGACAATGGAGCAGATGAGACAATCTGTCAGTCAGCCTTGCTGCCCTTTGAGGAAAGGGCATGGGGAGAAAAAAGGTGCCGCAAACGGGCTGTGAAGTTTACATACACTGCCCACTGTTAAACAGATTTCCTCTAATGAAGTGTCTAGTGCTCAGGCCATATCATCCTAATCCTTGGTGGCAGTTCATCGCTCAACTGCCAAAAAAGACCACCCTCTGGCCTTCTCCCGCCACTCTGGCCGCTAAACAGAGGAAAGTGCCCAGTCTTAATAAAGCCAGATCGTGTGTGAGCTGACATGCAAATGTAGGTCATTGCATATGTAAATGTGTGATTACGAGCCTGCATGCCAAAACAAATTAGCGAGACATGCGGTTGTCACACTGGTTTAGTAGTTCACGCTAATATTTGTCAAGTTGCTGTGCAGATGAAAGTGCAATTCCCATTCCAGCTTGGAAATAGTGCTTCTAAATAAATCCCATTTAATGAAGCTGTGTGAAATGAAAGAGCCGCCTGTGTCGGGAAATATGTGCGTTTAGACCTAACTTCTAGTTTAGGTCGCCAGAACCAATTGGACGTGTGCCTTTGAACTGAACTAGTGCTGGCTACTCGGTGACGTTAAGTTAAACGTACGCAAGATTCCAGCCCGCATGACTGCCTCATAATATTCCGAAAATGTTTTTTGCAAAATGGAAAGATGGCACCTTTTTTTGGTTCTTCTTTAATGCATGCCCAAGGAACAGAACAATATGAACATATTTTATGTTTTAATTTATATTATTTTATTTTTTACTTGTCCTAATTATGCTCAGTTTTTTAATGTTTCATTTTCAATTATGTCCCCGCGCCCTTTATTACATGCCTCTGTTGTCTGCGTTAAATGTTTGCTACCCTTCATTTTACTGTTAATTCTCACATAAAGCTAACTGGCTGAAGATGGGTCCACTCACCTCCTACGTTAGCAGTGCATGACGTTTCTTTTTGTGATTGTAGAGCACACCTTTACAATGCCTGCATTTATTCGTATCAGCATGCAGCATGGTTGGTTTTAGTAGATTATGATTTTTTTCCTTGCAGCATAACGTTTTTGGGAATATTACCATTTTCTGTAGTACCTTGTGTGTAGTGAAATAAACTGTTGTTTTTTGCTTTCAGAAAGCTTTGAGGCCCGACATGGGCTACAATACGCTAGGCAACCAGAGCAACGTGAATTATGTCGGCAAAAGGAGTTAACCTCCGAACGATGGGCCAATCCCAGCGCGGCCCTGAGGCGAGCCCCGCGATGACGTCAGAGCTCCTTGACAAATCGGAGCGCGGCTCCTTCGCCGGCCCCGCCCACAACCAGGCGGCGGCCATCTTAAGGCAGCTCGGGCGGCTGCGGTGATCTCGGGGGCCAAAACGAGGGGTGGCCCTCGAAATTAAAACAAAAACATTAAAATGAAAGAGACAAACCCCCCAAGCCCCCCCCAAGCCCCCCCCCAAAAAAAAAATCGCGAAAAATCGCGGGGTGCGCGCACGCGTTCGCGCTTATAGATATATAATTGATTTCTCTTTTAATTTTCTCAGGAACCACTGGAGGGATTTACACAATTTTACCAAAAGCGTGATCTGCATACCAGACACTACCATTTTGACAAGTTTGGTGTAATTCCCTTCAGCGGTTCAAGCTGTAGCTGAGTCTAAAGGTCCTATGGAAATTAACATGGGGAAAACACGTTTTGGGACCCCCCTTTTTTCTCAGCCCCCACTTGACGAATCCCCCCCAAACTTTCAGGGAAGGAGCGGAGCGGAGCGAGCCATCTTCTTTGAGAAATTTGCGAAGATTCATCAGCCAGGGCCAAAGTTATTCCCAATAGAATGTTGGGGATTTCCTATGGTAAACTGTCCTAACTATATATACCTACTGGCGACCGCCAGTAGGTAATATATATATATATATATTTAAACAGTTTTTTTCCGAAGAAAGAAAATTGGTCACACCTTGCAAAACTCCTTTAACGCTGCTTTATTGGTGGAAAAACAAGCGACTTGAGGCTGAGTCCTGACATGTTTCGTTCCTCCTGGAACTTCCTCAAAGGGTAAGCCTCGCTCTTTTAATGAAAGTAAAAGAAAAAATGGGAAAAAACACTGACGAACAGAGAAAGCAAGAATGAAAAATAACCTGCAAGATTTGAATAAAAGTTGCAGTGAATGTCTGGTGGCGGATTAATGAGACATGAGGTGGAAGCAAGACTACGTAGCCTTCAAATTCGGCAGCCTGATCTTCAATATCACTGTGAGCTTCTGAATAAAACGCTGTGCCCTGGCACTTACTGTTTTAGGAATTAAGCACTGCGTACAATACCTGAGAATGTGTTCTTTCATCGCCTAAGAGGTGCCTGGCCAAGTTGATTTGGGCAGGGGTCAGCTATGAGTAAACTGGTATACGTGAGTGAAGTCCTATATAAATGGTGGCTTAGGTTTGCCACATTTCCAGAACCACTACCTGGTTGCGCGGCCTCAGTATCACTCTCACTGGCTTCCTAAAATGTCCACCAGACCACGTGTGTGAATAAGAGAGCTTATGCTGAAGGGTGTTGTAAAGACGAGAGGGAGACAGGATTTATAAAAATAAATATATTTATTTAGTGCTGAATAAGGGCCCACTAGTGCGCAGGAAACACCTCCAATATTGTTCGATCTCAAACCTTTACTCAACCAAATGAAACTTAAAGAATCCTAGACACATCACAACATTCTGAATGACCTAGTAATACATCTAAATTCCATTAAATCTATAGTAGAAATAAAAGGAAGACACAATACCACATCTATCTTTTTAAACAAACAATTAAATAAAAACATGCAAAATACATTTCTATACATTAATCATCTAAAATATAATCATCAAATTTCTTAGGCATCCTACTGTTTCTTTTTTGTAACACAGAAGTTTCTTGAACCAGAGAATCTGAATCACAATCTGTTTCTTCATTGGATTGAGATGAGGCAGTTTGATAAGAACTATCACATGTACCTGAGGTAGTTTGAGAAGAATTAACACATGTATCTTTTGACTCATTACCATCATGATCAATCCATAAAGGACCATCTCCTTCTTTATCAAAAAATTGTTCTTGCCCTGGTTTAAGAAGCACAACAGAACTTTTGTTCCACCAACCCTTATCCTTAAGAAGAACAGAAGTATCAGTAGCCCTTTCAACCTTGAAAGGAATGGTGAACTTAAAAGAACCCTTGCTGCTGAATATAGGTTTGATGATACGTACCCACTCACCTTCTTTAATATTTTTGCCTCTCACTTCATGAAATGAATCATAATAATTTTTGGCAGAAATCCGTAAATCAGGAATAATCTTCTTAGTTTTGTCAATAGATGATTCCAAATTATTCAATCTGGATTCTTTTTTAAACACAGATGCTAATAAAGATTTTGCTTGTCTCCCTCTCATTAAAAAATAAGGTGAAACTCCAGTACATGCATTTGGAGTTAGATGATAGCTCCAGACTTTTTCTTTCAAAAATTCAAAAACATCTAACTTACTTTCTAATGCAGCTTGAATACTTTTTTTTATGAATCTATTAGCCCTCTCAACTTGACCATAGGCATTAGGACAATATAGTGGTGCTTTTGCAGAGTGCACACCAAACTTGTTTAAAAATAATTTCATTTTATTTGAAATAGATTGCACCCCATTGTCAGATAAAATGGTATCAGGCGCTCCTTTAATCCTGAAGATGTTGTCCCAAAATTAAATAACCATATCAGTTACTAGATGTTCAACAAAAGTGTAATAAATCGACTTTGAAAAATTGTCAATTACCACAATAGAGAATCTTTTCTCCCTACCTAAACATTCATAAGGACCAGAAAAATCAATAGATATTTTTTTCCAAGGTCCTACGGGAACTTCTTGAATAGATAAAGGTTGTATAGAAACTTTCCAGTGCTTGTCTGATTTTGCACAAACTGAACAATTATCAATCATCCTCTCAACACTGGCATCCATACCAGGCCACCAATAATGTGCTTTGAGGCATTTTATGTACCAGACACACTTGGATATCCTAAATGGGCCAATTGGATAAGTTTGTCTCTGATACCCACAGGAGGAACAAACGAATCCTGTCTTAAAAGAATATCATTCTCAATACTAAGCTCTTCAGCAATTTGAGCAAAAATTCCGCAATGGACATCCAAATTCTTACAAGACGGCCATCCATTAACAGCAAAATGCTTTACCCTAGGTAAAATAGTGTCATTAATCATAGCATCCAGCCATTCTTTTTTTGAAATAGCCACATTGCAAGAATCAACAGCATCCACCAATGCTACGACACACTCATGTTGATCAAGTATTTCATGGTCACATTCATCCAAAGGAGGTAGTCTGGATAGGCAATCTGCTGTGAAACTTTTACCTCCAGGAATGTGTTGTATTTCAAAATTGAATTCTTGCAGCCTTGCCATAAGCCTCACAAGTCTGGAAGAAGCCTTACTACTTCTAACCCCATCCATCATAAAAACAAGAGGCTTATGATCTGTAAGTGGAGTGGTGTGGCTCACTGGTTAGAGGCGGCAGACCCGTAAGCAGAGGACGGCCCGGGACCAGGGTTCGATTCCCGACGCGGCCGGGTCGTGGACCATGGTCAGCGGGCTCGATAATTCTCGCCTCAGTGCCTACTCCAGTCAGGGACCACACTCGGCAACTCTGGGCATTAGCTTGCCTATCTTCACAGCGGCCCCCCCAGACCGCCGGGGATGCTTGGTCGCACCTTAGAGATACCCATTAGGGACCATCTCTCAGGGTGAGCCAGGACGGGTTCCCCAGCGGTCGAAGCGCGGAGATACTCCACCGGGAGTCGATTCCTAGCGCAGTATAAACCCGCAATTAAATTAAATTAACCAGAACAAATGGTCCTCCCAATAAAAAACTTTTCTACTACCCATACGCAGGCCAGTGACTCTTTCTCATTGGTGCTATAATGCCTCTCTGCACCTCGAATCCCTCTTGAAACTAATGAAATGACCCTTTCTTTGCCATCTACCATCTGTGTAAAAACTGCACCCAACACAATGGCACTCGCGTCCACAGTGACAAACGATTTACCATTAGAATCAAATGTATTAAGACCAGGCGCTCTGGCAATTAATTTCTTCACATTAATAAAAGACTCATCATGCACATCCGTCCAAACAAATTTAGAACTTTTTTTAACAATTGTCTGAGAGGTTCAACAACAAGAGCATAACCCTTAACAAACCTAGAATAGTACTCGCCTAACCCCAAGAAAGAACGCAATGAATCTTTATCTAGCAGTGTTCTAACCTTCTTTAAAGTACTAACAAGATCTTCTTTAGGACAGACACCATCCGGAGTAATTTTGTGTCCTAAATAATCAATTTCTTCAGCAAGAAATTTGCATTTATCTTTGCTCACTGTCATATCTTTGTTACCTAAAATATTCAACACTTTGTCAAGAATTATATTATGTTGTTCCCCATTTTCTGCAAAAATTAGGATGTCATCCACAAATGACTGTACACCCTTTATTCCTTGAAAAAGATTTTAAATAAGCTTTTGAAAACATTGGCCGCTGAGGCCAAGCCAAAAGGGGATGTATGACGGTACAACGCGTACCGTTACAACGCGTACCTTTATGATGCAGGTTTAACAACGCAAGTCGTTACAACAACTTGCATTGGGGGGCGCTCGATAGTGAATAGTTTAATTTACTATTCCAACTCCCCGTGAATAGTAGGGAAGGTGTTGGATAGTAAATTAAACTATCCCCTATCCTAGAGCGCCCTCCAGCGAAAGTCGTTGCAACGACTTTTGTTGTAAATCCTGCATTGTAATGGTACCGCGTTGTAACGGTTCCGTTGTAAAGGATGTTTCCCGCCGAAGACCGAAAGGAGTGATAAAGGTTGTTAGGTCTTGTGAAGATTCATCAAGAAGTGCCTGATGGTACGCAGATTTGAGGTCGATAACTGAAAAAAATGTTGCTCCATTGAAAGCTGCTAACATTTCTTGAATAAGAGGTAACGGATACGTGTCAATAACAATGTTCTTATTGAGGGACCTGAGGTCAACACATAATCTTAGATCTTGTTTTTTTTTTAAATGATATTACAATGGCAGAAACCCATTCTGAACTGTCTGTGGATTCAATAATACCATCTGAGCATAAAACATCTAAATGAGATTTCAATTTTACTCTTATACCCAGAGGGACCATAAGTACTTTGTGCTGAATAGCCACTGCTCCTTTTTTTAATTAGATTTTGTGCAAAAACCCTTGACTTGTCCAACCTCATCTGTAAAGACATTACTATGTTTTTTTAGAATCATTTCTAAAAAAGATTTATCCATGGAAATATTGTTAATATCGAAATCTCTTTACTGAATAGGGCGATCTGAACCAGGACTCAAATTAATGCCCAATTTTCCCAAATCAAACCACCCTACAATGTTTTTGCCATCAGTGGCTACATATATTTTTGTAAATATTTTCCTTCCCTCAAATTCTGATGTGCCTTCGAAAAATCCTAACATAGAAATATCAAAATTACCAAATAACTTGGGGTTTACATCACTTTTTTTAAGATTAATATCCTTCCAATTTTCATTAAAGAAAAATATCTGAAAGAATGGTAATGGGTGACCCAGAATCAGCCATGGTTTCGAACTGCACTTTACCAAATAAAAAGTTGCCTAAGGTGGTTGTATTGTTAACATCATCATATAATGTAAGTAATATGTTTTGCACATCATCTTCAATATTAGATATACTATTAACAGTAGAAGTTATAGCTTTCTTTTGTGCATGACAGACTGCTAAAAAATGACCAAGTTTTCCACATTTTAAACAATTCCTCTTTGAAGCAGGACAGTTAGGAAAGTTCGCCAGATGTGCTTTAGCACCACGTCTGAAACAACTTAGTTTACCATTACATTTGCCCTTATTATCAGATTGTATAGCACAAATGGGAGAAGATGAGGAAACACTTTATGATTCTTCTGCAGATATAACCTTCAAGGAAATAATTGACCTTCACTTAACGTGGGATTCCGACAGGCAAGAAGTCTCTCCTGTAATTTCTTTGACTCGCAATTAAAAATAAATTGATCTCTAATAAAATAGTCAACAGCTGCATAATACTCACAATTTGCAGCCAAAACTCTAAGTGCTGCAACATATTCTTTAATAGTTTCATCTGGAAGTTGTTTCCTTTTGTGAAAAGCATGTCTCTCACTCATCCGCAATTTGTTTACCTAACCTCGCAGTTGCTTCTTTATAAACATTCCAGCCTTCACCTCCGCCACTAGGTTGTGGAATGGGAACCAGATTTTTAAAATTTTAAATGGCAGCATTACCCAGAAAACTAAACAAAATGGCCTTCATCCTTTCTGGTGACACTTTAGAAACATCTATAGCAATATTATAATTCTCAAAAGATTCAAGCCATTTTTTCCACTCTAATTTTGGTTTACTTGGAATCTGTAGAAAAATCATAGGTTGATTACAAATTTGTGATGTAGCCATAATGACTAAAATATGAATAGATACAAGAAAAGATTGTAATATTAAATAGAAAACTATAAATTACTAATAATTCTCTAAAATGTAAATATATTAAATTAAAATTTGAATATGCACATCACTAAAATGAAAACTGAAATTCAAGTGTGCACACCACTGTATAAGTGCGCCAAAATAGGAATTATGTCTAAAATGAATGCAGGACATTAAGTGAGCGCATCACTGAAAACTTGCACAGAAGAGTCATGAAGATAAATAAACATCAGGAAACTTAAAAAAAAAAAAAATTAATCGAAGGTAAATACCCAACAGACAACTTCAGAATCAGATCGCTTCAGTGAAGAAAACAGAAGCTTCAGTGGAGAAAACAGTAGCTTAATGAGGTGCTCAGAAATCGGTAGCGGTGGACAATAAGTGTCAATGCCAATCTAAAATGGCCACTGAAGACGTACACATTGAAGTGGTGTGGCTCACTGGTTAGAGGCGGCAAACCCGTATGCAGAGAACGGCCCGGGACCAGGGTTCAATTCCCGACGCGGCAGGGTCGTGGACCAGGGTCAAACGGACTCGATAATTCTCGCCTCGGTGCCTACTCTAACCAGGGAACACACTCGGCAACTCTGGGCATTAAGCTTGCCTCATCTCTACAACGTCGCCTCACAGATGCCGGGGATGCCTGGTTTCACCTTGGAGATACCCAGAAAGGGACCATCTCACAGGGAAAACCAGGACGGGTTCCCCAGCGGTCTTCAGCGCCAGGATACTCCTTGGAGTCACAGTGCACTTTACAAGTACACCCACATTTACACATTTACATTGAAGGAAACACCGATCACTTAGCAACCAAGAAAACAAAAAAATGGCCCCAAATGCGTGCAGGCAACGTGCTAGATGAAGCACAGCGTAGAGCGATGAGATGTCGCAGCGTGGAGTAGAATCTCCCAGCATGCGTCACATCACTCGTCACTTTCGAGACTTAGGAACGGAATCCTGACATCTCTCGCGCAGCATCCCTCGCGCAGAAATCCACGAGCTGGCATCTACGAACACATAATCACAACGGCAACAGTTACATTACCTCATTATTCTTAAAGTTGGAATTGGATGATAAATCCGTCGGCAAACCTTCAGACGGTAAAGAATAGTGGCGAACGTTTCAGAAATCTTCTTCTGTAATCTTTTAGTAATCTTCTTGTGCCGAAATGAATCTTCTTGCGCCAAAAATAAAATATACCACAACGAATTACAAAATAAACAGTGGGTCAGCACATTAAAAATACCTCGTCGCCATTGTAAAGACGAGAGGGAGACGGGATTTATACATATAAATCTATTTATGTAGTGCTGAATAAGGACCCACTAGTGCACAGGAAACACCTCCAATATTGTACGATCTCAAACTGTTACTCAAACAAATCAAACTTAAAGCATCCTAGACACATCACAACATTCTGAATGACCTAGTAATACATCTAAATTCCATGCAATCTATAGTAGAAATAAAAGTAAGACACAATACCTCAGGTGTGTGTTAGATAGAACCCTTATGACAACCGGGGAAAGAAACAACTGGAGTAGGGTGGGGTGGGCATGGAAGCATCCCTCAGAGAACCGTCGATTCGGAAATGACATATTACCCTTCACTGACTTGTACAAATAGACCCGGTGCTCCTGTGACTAGGAGTGAGGCTATCACAAGGTCCTGATCAGGTTGAATAAAAGACAAGCGACTTTTATAAGGACGTTTGCTATATACCAATCTGACGTTTTAAAAGAAAGAGCAGGTAAGAGCATCAAGACATTTCCCTTTTTTTCCCTTTTTCAGATTTAAACATGTTAGAGGAGCTCACCTGGCCAGTTATCTGGCACAGCCTCCTTTTTTGGCTCTAGACTTTTGTTGATACTAGCAGAGTTGTTTATGGAAACGATAGGAGCGTACTAAGGAATTCACTCGTTAATGGAATTCATTTGTTTTCTTTTCAGCGTGTTTGACTTGATGTAGTTATTTAGATGGAGCACTTTACTGCCAGGTGGGAAATAGTATATTGGACGAACTAACCCTTTGGAAAAAATTGCATATCAATATTGGCTGATATTAGTGTAACAATAACAAGAAATTGGGCCAAAGGTACACAAAACATGAGTAGCTTCAGTGGGAAAAGCTGACACACGCCGGATGTCTTTGCGTGTTTGTATCTGCGTGTATGCAAACAATTACGGATAGTGTTGAATATCCATACCATTCTCACATTAGTCATAAAAAAAAAGAAAACATATTCCACCACACCCTGGCATTCGATTGCATATCTCACATTATTTTATATTCAAGTGTGCTACCTGCAGGTGTTCTCGAGCATATCAAGGATTAAACCTAGTCACATAAATAGAGTTGTTCCTGCGCCACTATTTAAAGACACCTTTAGTAACCAGCGGAGATTCACATAACGTATTGTAAAAAAACGTAAACCTGTTTCCTTGAAGATGATTTTATTTAGTACATACCTCACTTTCAAGGTAGGAGACGAAGAACTTCCACTATTAGTATAGCGCTGACTTTGGAATCTTGATAAAACCGTGGTGAGTCCTCTCTGCACAGAAACCCATTCAGACATGGACTGGTGGGGTTTTAAATACTCTGTGCAGGTCTCTGGAGAATGTTCGCCTCGCTCGTGGAACTAATCAGGCCTTGTCTAGTGGGAAATGTACTCAGTCCTCTTGTTGATGGGATTTTGTAGTACTTGTAGGAAATTGTATTTGTAATGTTGGAAACGTTAATACTAATTGAGCATTACTATATTTGGTGCTAGCATATGCTGCTGTAATGCCAACCGTAGCAGTATTGTTACTGCAAGGTACTTAGATGTCTGCTGATAACGATGAAGAAAAACACGTCCTTTTAAGGTGGTCACAGCATCCTTTAGCTGACACTAATATTGGCCGCACCATAGGACAATAAAGCATAATGTCAATACTGTAATATTGTAACCGGATCAAGTCATAAGGACTCAGGATTCATGTCAGAAGGCAGAGGAAGCAAAGAAGAGACTATAACATACGCTCTCGACATCAGAATACAGTCAAATAATGTAATCAGACACTACATTTAGGGAGCTGCTTTCTTTGACAACCCCTCCTCAAACATGCAACCCCACACATTTCTCTGTTTACCCTATGCCAGACCGAATACTAGTTATTTACGTCGACCTAATTAAAAGAACTATCATTCACTCACCCACCTTAACGTTAATTGTCTCCCAGATATTTCTTCTTGAGAATGAACTTCCACTTACGTTCAAGTAATGCATGTACTCTAGGGCCATATGTTCACATTTTAGGGATTGTGATTTCTTAATTGTGATTCTTTGCGAATTGCAACTAGGAAATCACGATTCCTAATGTATGAAGCCAACTGAGTTTCATTTAGTCATTCCTAATGAGTCACAATCTACTTACCTCAAGAGTTCTGATGAGGTAGCTCACAGTTTGAGACTCTTTATCAATAAATCAGTCAGGCAATCAGGATGTATTAAGCCCTAGCTAATCACTCAATCACTTGCAGATCCTTGAGGCTTTTTTGAACAGCCATGGCTTCGAGGGCCATTCGGAATTCCGATGTGAGGTGATAGTCCAAAGTGTGGGGGGAGGCTGTTCCAGGTCTTTGCTGTGATGTGGGATAAGGAGTGGCCTCCACTTCTGCTTTGGTAAATGGGGGGAGTATGGGCAAGTAAAAGGGAGACACTGGGTGTTCTTCTCGATGGCCACCAGAAGTTGTTCCGTGTTAATGCTGGTGCCAAAGATCAGTAGTTCCATCTTGGCTTTGTTCAGGTACAGGCAGTTGTTTTTCATACTGTCGGTGATGTTTGTCATGTCTCTGTGAAAGTTGGTTCTGGTGGTGGTGGGGTCGTCGGTGAGTGAGAGCATGAGTTGGGTATTGTCTGCCTTGAAAATTATTTTCAGACAAAGGGAAATGTGTTGAAAACCATGGGGCTGATGTATGATCCCTGGAGGACACTGCAGGTGTTCTCCTTGGGTTCAGAGTTGAAAGTTGGGTGGTGAGTCATCTGGATTTTTCCGGTGAGGAAGGAGGTAATCCACCTGACCATGTCCACTTGGATGCTGATGTGGTGGAGTATTTCGATCAGCATGTGGTGGGATAGGGTGTCAAAGGCTGCCAAGAGGTCAAGGAGGATTAAAGCTGCTGTGTCTTCTCGGTTGAGGAGTGTTTGGATTTCATCGGTGGCTGTAATCAGGGAAGTTTCCTTTCTCTGATTGTTGCAGAAGCCGAATTGGGAGGCATTGAGTAGCTAGTTCTGCTCCAGCTGTATGAAAAGTTGATTGTTGATGAAGTTTTCTAGCACGTTTGCTAGGGATGGGAGCAGAGAGATTGGCTGATAGTTTTTAATTTCGCTGGCGCGGTGGAGTATTTTTTGAGTAGTAGTCTAACTTTGGCATGTTTCAAGGCATCAGGAAATGTTGCGTCGGTGATGGAGGTGTTGAGTAGGGTAGTGAGTTACCTGCCGATCTTTTGGTTTCTGAGGTTGAAGATGTGGTACGGGCATGGGTCTGATGTGTGGGCATGAGTCATTAGGTATCGCTCCCATCACAGGGATGCTGAAGTCAGTAGACCATCATGTCTCTGATTAGTTTTCAATTAAACAATCTTTTTTCTAATATATGCAGCCCACTTCACTTAAAGAAAAATAGGATGCTTTTAAAGAAAGAAAATTAAACTTTAAAGTTTCACTTTTTAAGAGTAGGCAGTAGTCTGTGAGACCATTGCCTGTTCTTGAAAAATAATTATTTCAACATTTACAAAGGGGGGGGATTTCCCTAGGTACCAGTTCACTTTTGTTAATGGTTACCACCACTATTGAGATGTCAGCAAACAGTGACTGTTTTGCAGTGGTAATTTGAGATGCAAACTTGCAAGATCTACTGTGGCTGCAACCTGGGGAAGATTCTCCCTTCCAGAAGCATCTAAATCTCCCTGAAATGAAGATTTGGTGTAAAACTCCTCATCAAACACAACTGTTCACATTGGGTTTTTTTTTTGTGAGGAGTCATTTTTTTAAAAACTTTTTTTTCAACAGGAAGGAAGCGACTCAGAGTCTCCTACTCCCTGCTTTGTCCATCTCCAGGTCACTTTTTTGTTTGGATTTGGAGTTGGAAGGATCCTTCTTGTGTCTGCTGCATATACCAATGGGTTTAAAGACTTTGCTTTTGAGATTTCACAAGTAAGTTAAAAAACAGTTGTAAGAGGGTTTGGTTTGTGTAATATGGGTCATGCACCAAGGTGTGTTTCTATTTGCATTACATTTTTAAAATGTATTGTGATGACCTTCAGTTTTAATAGGGTTCTAGTTATTTTTTGCATGCAATTTGTCTTATTTTGTACAGGAACATTGTAACAAAGTTTCGTTTATTTTCTCCATGTTTGTTAATAAATTTGCAATATTCTTTTAATTTCCTATGTAGCCTAGTCTGCCAATGGGCCTTTAAGCCTGTAGGACCAGTACTAGGCTTGGTGCATAAACCTACTTTTTCTGTGGTATCTGTTGAATTGAAACATCATTTAGGCCAAGGATGGCATTAGATTCAAATACAAAATTTGTTTTTTTGCAGCAGTGCATGTTTTTCTCCCCCTGCAAACAGTATATAGGATGGGGTAATGCCGTTGGAGGATGTGTGTTGTTGTAAAATGGTTTGGCCCGTTAATCTTTGATCTTGGCATTGCTGAATTAATGCTGTGTTCTCTGTGTTACCACCATTTTATTTATTTTATTTTATTTATTTTATTAAACTTATTAAGCGCGCAGCTACCCGCAGTGGGTTTCCCGGCGCTAAGGGACAGACTGAAGAAGAAGAGCTTGCATGTTGATTTCCTGGCAGGAACTTCTATTTACTGCTAAAAGAGCCAAGTTTTCAGTCCCTTCCGGAAATGAAAAAGATTGTTTTTTGTTTTCAGGGTCACAGGAAGAGTGTTCCAAAATTTAGGACCGAGATGGGCAAAGGAGTGGCCTCCCATTTTTGCTAGCCTAAATCCGGGAACGGAAAAATCACCATTCCCTGAGGATCTCAGAGTTCGGCTTGGTTTATAGGCCTGGATAAGGCCCTGAAGATATTTGGGAGCTAAGCCTTGTTTGATCTTAAAAATGTGACAGAGAGCTTTAAATTTAATTTGGCTCGGGATTTTGAGCCAGTGCAGTTCACAGAGTGCGAGAGAGGCAGATGTTCTCCTGGGAACGTTACGGAGTAACCGAGCAGCCGTGTTCTGAACAACCTGAAGTTTTTTTTATGGTTGTCAGGTCGGCTCCAAGGTAAAGAACGTTGCCATAATCCAGGCAGGAAACAACCAGCACCTGGGCTACAGTTCTTTGTGTGGAGGGGGCAACATCCACAGGATTTTTTGAAGCCATGTTAAGGTGCCGAAACAGATAGAGGCCACCTTCACAGCCTGCTGGCTCATTGTGAGTTTCTCATCAATGAGGAACCCGAGGTTGCATACTACAGTAGCGGGCTGAGGGGTAGATCCCATGTCTTTGGGCCAATGGTGGAGGCCCCAGAGATCATTACCCTTGCACAGTATCACAACCTCGGTCTTGTCACCATTTAATTTCAGGAAGTTGCTCTTCATCCAATCAGAGACTCGGGTCAGACCTTCTTTCAAAGCAAAAGTGTCATTACACTCTTTGTTGGAGAGAGAAAAGATCATTTGGGTATCATCGGCGTAGGAATATAATGTGAGACCGGCTTCCTCCACAATAGTGGCCAGGGGTCTCACATAAATATTAAATAAGAAAGGGCTAAGTATAGACCTCTAGGGGACGCCGTACGCCGATGGACATATTATGGAGGAAGCAGAGGCAGAAAAGACCTGAAAAGTGCAATCTCTTAAGAAAGAGGCTATCCAGCAAAGAGCAGCGCTCTCCACACCCAGGGACCTGAGAGTCGCAAGGAGGATGGAATGAGACACAGTGTTGAATGCCGCGCTCAGATCAAGAAGAATGAGGGCAGATGTCTCTCCACGATCCACACTGTGTCTCAGACTCTCGGTAACTTCTAGAAGTGTGGTTTCGGTCCAGTGGTGCGCTCTAAAGCCTGACTGGAACGGATGTAAAAATCCCGAGCTCTCCACAAGATCGGTTAATTGTGTGTTAATATGCCTTTCCAGGATCTTTGATAGAACGGGAAGCAATGAGATTGGTCTGAAGTTCGACAAGTTGGCAACATCAGCTCCAGCCTTTTTTAATAAAGGAACAATCATGGCTTGCTTCCATTCCTGTGGGACATATGACTCAGATAGTGAGGAGTTGAGAAGATGCCTTAACACACAACGTGGACCAAGATCAAGTTGTTTTAAAATTTTGTCCGGTACCGGATCCCGTGGAGAACCAGATTTGATGCTATTCAGGCATGAAAAAAAGGAAGCATCATCATAAAGAGACCAGTTTGTAAGCTTTTCCGTAGAGGAAGGCAGATAGTCAGGGATCAGTGCTGACTCTAGCAGCATCGCATCATTGGATGTAGAGGGACTTAGGGAGTCATAGATACGTTCTACTTTTGATATGAAGAATTCTGCAATTGAATTGCATTGAGTCTCGTCTAGGGTGGGGGGGCCGGTACCAGGTCCGCACCTGTTAATTTTTTTACAACAGAGAAAAGAGTTCGAGGACAGTTTTGGGCGTTGGTGAGCATATTAGCAACAAAGGCGGCTCTGGCCATTTTACATTGAATATGGTAGTCCTTAAGGGCTACCTTATAGGCCACTTTACGGGAGGTGGAGTAAGAGTGTCTCCGTTTCCTTTCAAAGGCCTTACAATTGGATCTCGTGCGCTTTAGGTCTTCCAAAAACCAAGGCGCAGGGGGTCGATGAGATGTGGAATTTTTGGATGTTAAAGGGAGGAGTTCGTCGATGGCAGTGCTCAACCATTTGGATACTTCAGTATTCAACACCGATGAAGGCACATCAGTGTTTGGAAGGGTATCCATCAGGTGCATGTTAAAATTGGTTATATCAAGCTTGCTCCACCGACGTATGAGCACATTCTTACTACTATTGTCACTAGTCGGGGTTTTAGTCCGAGGTAAAGCAAAATGTACGGCGTAGTGATCCGACCATTCCAAGGGACGGGCGGGAGGAGAACATTTAAATGGAAGATTGGAAAAAATAGGGTCTAGTAGATGCCCTGCAGAGTGAGTTGGCCCTGAATTACGTAACAAGATGTTAAGGGCTTCTAGCTCGGATAGAAACAGTTTACTAACACTGCATTGAGCATTGTCCAAATGAAGGTTTAGGTCGCCAAGGATGGTGAAATTGGCAGCCTTCAGGGATAGAGGAGCAATGGTGTCTGCAAAGGACGTCGTCCAGGCGTTGGAATTCCCAGGAGGACGGTAGATCAGAAGACCTGACAAAGTAAACTGGGGGTTAATAGCAAGTTTGAAATATCCAGCTTCACGTCCGGGAAAAGGGAAGGCATCAAAGTTGCATGGGTAATTTGATTTAAAAATTATTGCAATGCCACCTCCTTTACCAATGTCTCTGTCCTTCCTGACCATTACATAACAATCAGGAATCGCAGCGACAATATCTGGCCCGAGCTCTCATGAAGCCAGGTTTCCGTAAGGAACACAGCATCAGGTTTTTCATCAACTAAGAAGTCATAAATATTGTTCTTGTGTTTTGGGAGTGACCTACAATTTATACTCCAAAACCGTAGTTTAGCGCAGGTGGAAGGAGATTTAAAACCTTTTGTTCTACCCCTGGGTTTACCCCGTTTATGCAATAGTTTCATTTGGTTACACATAGACATCCGGCCCGTAAAGAAACCACAATGATGGCCGCTAAAAATTTCGACCCACCCGGGACACCGCTGTCTCAGCCCTGAATCGGCTGGTGCTAGTCCGGGTCACTGAGAGGCACGGGAGGGAATCAAAGGGTGCCACGCTTTGCAGTCAAGCTGTGGACCAGATGGAGCGATCGTGGCGCTACTATCCAAGTGAGCGAGTGGATGGGGACAATCAGCGTAACAATTTAAAAAATGATACAGAGTATCAAGCAAGTTAGTGCAATGGTTTTAAAATGCAGATAAGGCAAATGAAAGTAAATAAAATGAGCAAAAACAGCATAACCTCCCGGCTTCCGCCTCAGGAGGGAATCACATACACGCTAGATGCCTTCTCCATCACATATTTTTTTATTGCAGGTTTAGGGGAAGAGCTAATTTAACAGCCATTCTAGTGATGGAACAAGAAGGTCTTCAGCATTTTTCTAAAAGGAAAGTGTTCTGCACATAGCCGGAGAGATTTTGGGAGACTTTTCCAAAGGGAAGGTCCTGCTACTGAAAGTGCTTTACTTCCGTGTCTGGCCTTTTTTGCTCTAGGTACACAAGGAAGGCCTTGTTCGCTCAACATGAGTGACCGAGAGGGAATATAGGGGACAAATTTGGTGGACAGGTATGCAGGACCCATTCCGTTGAGGCTTTTATGTATGGTGCAGCAGACCTTGAACTTGGCCCTCTGTTTGACAGATAACCAATGTAGTTTTGTCACTAGAGGTTTGGAGGGCGTACGAGGAGGGGCGTTCAGAACTAAACGAGCAGCCGAGTTCTGGACCACCTGAAGTCTTGTCGTGACTCCCTCGTTAGCAGATAGTAGCAGGCCATTGCAATAGTCTAATCGACTCGGGACTAGAGCTTGTACCAGCGTCCTCCTCGTTGCATCTGATAAAAGGGGGAAAATGTTACGCAGCATGCCATTTACATGAAAGCAGGCTCCCACCACCTGGTTGCCATGTTGTTTGAGAGTAAGTTCCTGATCTAGTCGGACTCCCAGATTCCTGACTATTTGTTTAGGCTTGTGTACTGGGCCATGGTCTTGTGGCCACCAGTCAGGAGTTCAGAGTAGTTTAACCTCACCAAACAACATGACTTCTGTCTTTCCAATGATGCACTGCAAGTAGTTGGAGGACATCCAGTGTGCCACTGCTTTCATGCCCTGAGAGAAGGAGTTCCTAACCTCGGGAGTAAAGATCTTAAAAGGAAAGAGGAGATCCGTATAATCCGCGTAGGATATCGGGACAAATCCATATGTTCTCATGATGTTAGTCAGGGGTGCCACATATATGTTAAAAAGTGTGGGGCTCAAGCATGAGCCCTGTGGCACCCCCTTGGAGATTTCAACTTCCTCTGACCGATACGCACCCATAGTTACTTGCTGGGTGCAGTTTGTTAGGAAGCTCCTCAACCATGCCAGGGCTTCGTGCTTCAGGCCGATGTTAGCTAGCCTGGCAGTCCGGATGGAATGAGATACGGTGTCAAATGCCGCAGACAGATCCAGTAGTACCAGGATAACGGAGAGGCCCCCATCCTGGTACATGTGTAGATCGTCTGCGACTGACATCAGGGCGGTCTCGGTGCTGTGATTTGGCCTGAAGCCCGAATGTGAGTGGTCCAACACTCCTGCGGATTCAATATATCTAGACAAGTTTCTGTTTACATGTTTTTCAATGACTTTGCCTGGAAAAGGAAGCAGAGATATCGGTCTGAGGTTGGCTAGCTCCTTCCAGGGAATTGTGGTGTTTTTCCTGAGCGGCTTAACCAATGCCTTTTTCCATCCTTGCGGAACCTGCCCTGTACTTAGCGAGAGGTTTATCAGCCTCTGGATAGCAGGTCCCAGATCCGTTGCCAGTGTGGGCATAACACGTGCAGGGATAATGTCCATCGGGCAACCACTCTTTATCTGGGAGATGAGTGCTAATACTTCCTCAATTGAGATAGGGGGAAAAGCAGAGAGGGAATGCATGGCTGGAGGTTGTATTTCAGTATTTAAAGTAGGGTAATTATCATTGTTACTGGTTTGATTTGAATGTATGATTTTGTCGTAAATAGCATCAATTTTTTGAGTGAAGAACTGAGAAATATTGTCGCATAATTGCTGTGAGGCCACTTCCGGGATTTCGCAAGCTATAGGTTTTGTAAAAGTCTGTAAGATCTGATATAGTGCTTTGGGGTTGTTACCAACTGCCAGTAGTTGTGATGCTATATGGTTTTTCCGCGCCAGGCGAATAGCTTTATGGTATGCTGTCAAGGAACATTTAAACAGTTGTTTGTCTCTGTTTAGGCGGGAAGCCCTCCATTTCTTTTCTAGTTTTCTTGTAGCTTGTTTGAGCGATCTAAGGTCTTCTGAAAACCAGATTTCCTGTTTATGTGCAGGTCTAGTTTTTAGTGGAATGATCCCATCTATGGTTTTAAGTAGCGTCTCTTCATAATTGTTTAAGGCGTTTTCAATGCTCTCACTGGCGCTAGGTGTCGGCGCTATAAACTTTTTATTAAAATCTTGCTGGGTCAGTTTATGCCAAGGTCTTTATTTTACTTGATAGGGCAATATGTCCCATATCATGAGAAGTAGGAGTAGGGGTATAAAATTCAATATTAAAATGGTCTGTCCATTCAACTTGATAGGGGGGATACACTCGACCTATAGGGAGTTGGTTATAACTAAGTCTAGCGTGTGTCCTGCCTGATGAGTGGGCCCGGTGTTGACCTGCCTTAGACCCAGTGAGTTGAGGTCTGCTATGAATGTCTGTACCTCGGTATTGTTGTCTAACTCACTGTGGACGTTGAAGTCACCTAGTAGTAGGAAATCAGAATTATCATGTATATGGGGTGCCAATGCTTCCATCAGTGCTACAGATATATTGGAGCATGGACCGGGGGGGCGATATATTAATGCTCCCTTTCTGCTCATTTTGGATGAGAAATGAATTTTAAAAATCATAAGTTCTAATTCGGCGGTTGCACATCTCATCCAGCACAGTGACATTAATTTCCTGCTTATGGACAATCGCTATCCCACCTCCAATTTTCGTGGGACGATCAAGCCTAACGATGTTGTAGCCCGTTGGCATTCCCAACGTTATGGCAGGGACTAAATAAGGTTTAAGCCATGTTTCCGTCAAGAAGCACAGGTCTGGTTCCTCAGAGGAAATCAGATCCCATACCTCTACGGCGTGGTTAGGCAGTGATCTGATGTTACATAACAGATTTTTATTTTTCAGTGGAGAATTGGTAGCCTTTTTAATTATAGGGGTTGAATTGTAAGGCAATATGCCGTTTCTCAGTGCGCAATGTTTAGAGAGGGAATTAGAGGTGTATTTAGTTCCAGCGAGAGCCTCAAATTGAGTTTTACAATGGCGGCATGTGAATGGGCCCTCTAAACTGTCCTCCACCCTGTTAGGACATTCCATAGGTAGGTGGTGTAGGATATTTAGTAGTACCTGTGATGAATAGGTTAGTCGTGCGTCTGAGAGTATCGCCATAGCCTCCGGCCCCCGGCCTCATCCTGCCGCGGACGGGCGCAGACGGGCATGTCTTAGGCTTGTCTTCGGCGCTGGCTACAGCGCCCCACTGCACGCAACCGCTGCGCGCTAGAGCCGACGAGGGCTATATAGCCCTGTGAAATGGAGAGCTGGAGCGCTAACTGCTCGCCTTCCTGGGCATGTCTTGCCCTTGCCTGCCCCGCCTTCCGCTCAACGGTATAGGCTACCGAGTCAGACCGGGGCGGGCAGGCTTGAGTAATGGGCAAAGACAGCCGATGATGTCGTGGGAGCCCCTCTGAGTCCTGTCAGGCGCTGGTGCTTCAGTAATTTACAAAGAGTGATTCAAAATTAGTACATCAATTTTAAAATGATCAATCCGGGTAAGTGCTGGGATTTTAAAATTCTACAATCAATTTTAAAATGCGAAGGGTGCGGGGTCAGTGCTGGGACAATTAAAATTATTACATCAATTTCAATCAGTTCGCTAGAGCACTCTGCAGCAGCGCTTCCGCTCAACAAATTAGGTAGGCGCCAAGCGGGGTCGGGAGATGCTGCCACCGTCGTCCCTTACCGCTAGATGCCTTCTCTATGCCTTCTCTATCTGGCCAGTGTAGGAGTGTGTTTGCCATAGGCCACCATTTGTCTTTGCTTCTCATACCATGTGGCTAGGGGCCATTTTGCATACTCAGTATCCATAGGTCTGCATGTGTTCTTTGTTTTCCAGGCCACCTTCTTGTTGTTATGACCATGTTGCTTGAGGACATTTTGTGCAGCCAGCAAGTGTGCTTATGCCATAGGCCTACATATCTCCCTTGTTACATCCATTCCTTCTTGCTGGTTGCTGTTGTTGTGACCATGTTGCTGGTGGCAATTTTGTAAGGCGGCAAGTGTGCTTTTGCCATAGGCCTGCATGAGTTCCTTGCGTGGCCATGCCTCCTTGCTTGCTGTTTGACCATGTGGTCAGCACCCATTTTGTGTCAGCAGCTAGTGTTCTTTTGCCAGTGTCCTGCATGAGTCTTTTATCCCCCATGCCTTCTTGCTTGTTGCATCTATGTGGCTGGTGGCCATTTTATGTAGCCAGCCATTTTGCTTTTGCCATAGGCCTGCATGCCTAATGCCTTCTTGCTCAGTGTTATTGTTGACCATGTGGCACTGGCTGCCAGCCATTTTGTGCATCCAGCCAGCGTGCCCCTTTGCCAAAGGCTTGCATGGATTGGTGAGATAGCAGTACATTAAATTACACCTTAAGAATATTTTTTCACATTTATAATTTTGTTTATTTTAATTTTGTTTTTACTTTTTTATTTTATATTTTTATTTTTATTTTTTCTTTGAAATTTTTAACAGTTTTAATTTTTTCAAATTTTGTTTTAAAATTTTCCCATGTTTCCCTTACATCCGGCATCAACCCCATGTCTGCTTTAGGCACACAACAGCATTAGATTTTTAAGGATTATTCTATTGTCTCCTATATCTTCCTCAGTGTCACTAAACATTCCCAACTTGACACAAATAAAGCAAACAGTTACATCTGTATGATGTTGTTGCACTTTCTTATCCTTCCTGAGTATACACCAAGAAAGTGTATGTTGTTGTGGTTTACACATTTATACACTGCATTACGTAATCTGTGACCATACTGAATTATATTGTTTGTTTTTACAAATGCAACAGTGCCACATTTCACTGATGCTCTTCTTGCTTGTTTGCGTTCAGGTGCACAAGAGGCAACATCACAAATAGTACAGTCAGTCCTGTGCACGACATGACCCATGACCAGTGACCACACAACACAGACATCTCAGCAGCTTAAAAAGCTAAGTGCCATTGCCAACAGACAGCTTCAAGATGGCCCCAAAGAAAGGTGCTGCCAAAAAAGTGGCCAGTGGTGAGGAGAAGAAGCTGCTTATTTACACTACTAGCATGCCAGCCTAGACCTTTTTCGGCATACTTGTCCCTGCAACACCAGCCTACAGGGAGAAAGCTGGGAGCAGCACCCAGACATCAGCGGATGCACGCCAACCTAGGCCCAAGGCCATGTCTATCACAGAGGCACCCAGCCTAATCATGGCAGCGCCAACAACAAGGGATGTGAAATGAACTTATCTCTTTTGCAAAGAAGCACCCAACCATTGCAGGAAACTCAGAGAAGTGAACAATAAAAGCCACAGCCATCAATAGCAGTTCCTTCCGAAGTAGGAGCAGTTCAAGAGATTGAGCATTTTGCTGAGGAAATCGAAGAAGCCACTCTTTCAGAAGATCAATTGTCTTCCAGATCTCCAGCAAGAAAAAGGAGGGTTAGTTCACCATCTTCTTTACCATGCCCCTCTCTGATGATCAAGACTCCACTTGGATCCCATGTCAGTCTGAGAGGGAGACATGCCAGGAAAGGAGGATTCCTGAAAACCCTAGAGATATGGATGAAGAAGAGGAGAATGATGATGAGTCAGTCACCATGGATGTTAGCCCAGCCCCAGTGAATACCAAAGTTACCCGATCTCAACCTGCTCTGAGGGATGTGGCACAGATACCACCACCATTGCCAGCTGCCATATTTGCAAGAACCTGGCAACAACGTGCATCCAAAACCACCTCATTAGAAGTAGGCAATGCAGAGAGGTAAACATCAAAACACCCACCTATTGCCAGTTCATCTAACATTGCCAGTGACACCAGCGTCAAAATGTAGGCCTCCCAGGTTTGGGACTTCTTTTCGGTTAGCAAGAATGAGCCGAACATTGACATATCCTCCATTTGTGGAACACGTGTTAGTCGGGGTAAGCTTGTTCTAAATTATTGTACAAGAGGAAAAACAAGGCATTTGCAAAAACACCACACAATCCAGTGGGAGGCTCACATTAGTGTTCAAAAAGCTGCAAGTGGTGTTGGTGAAGCGGGTGAGAGGTTGAGCAGGGAAATCCGATCACGGTCAAAGATGAAGAAGAGGAAAACATTTTTGTTATACAAATCAGCCCTGTCTCCAGCATTGCAATAGTATCGGCAGATAAGCAACATCTCAATGGCACAATACTCGGGTCAGGAAACCAAGGCACGAGTAAACAGTGACTGCCCCACTGAGACGAACATTGAGCCTACCCACATCTGTTCTCAAGAAGTTCCCTGCATCAGTGGCACCAGAAAAGAAAGAATCCAGGCTACCATTCCTGCCATGTTTAGATAGGAGTGGCAGTATGAACACAATCACCCAACTGTATGTTTGTACAACATGAAGCTGGCTAAAATGTTAGTGTTGGACCTCCTCCCCTTTTCTTTTGTGGAAGGGATGGGTTTTCTAGAATTTGTGGCAGGCATCTCCCTGGAATGGAAGATTCCTATGTGTTCCTATTTTGCCAGAGTTCTGGTTCCAGGATTGCATCACGATAAGTTGGAATTGTTGGACAAGCTTTACCACAGAGTGCTGTTCACACAATCCACCTAACAACAGGCATGTGGACCAGTTGTCAAGCCACTGATTCCATGTACTTCACTGCATACTGGATATCTTTTGTGAGAAGTAGAGAAATGATATCCATAGATGTTGACACTGCTGATCTGAAGCATGCAACAGTAGCCATGTTTGCTATGGAGAAATCCCATACTGCTACAAACATCTTGGAGATTGAGCACAGCTGAGCTGCCGAAAACCGAAGCGCTGCACTCTGGGGACAGAGCAGGAGCCAGAGCTGCTGCCGGAGCTGCGGAGCTGTTGAGCAGTTACAGCGGCGGTGGGGGTCCCCCAGAAGCTCGGAGCCGCTACACACCTCGCTACATCCCCCCCCCGACGAGGGCCCGCATGCGGCTTCCTTCTGCAACTGAATCTCCCTCTCGGAGCCACCGGTGCCTCTTTCGCGGCCGGAACCGCTGGTGCTTCTTTCGCGGCCGGAGCCGCTGGATGCTTTCCCTTGTGGCTAGACCCTGTGACCCTGTGGGCGCCTTCTCTCGCGGGCGTCATTTTGCAAAAAAAAACGGTGAACTTGTGAACGCGGCTGAGGGTTGACAAGCACCTTGAGGCACGGTGGGGGAGCCCCTGGGCGCTCCCGTTGCAGCCGTAGCTGCTGGCCTTCAAACGCCGCCGCCGGACCACTCTCGAGGCACCACCCACGCACCTTCCACGCGGCAAAGAGGTGTTGTGCATAGCCGGAGCTGCCAGGCACCGCCTAGAGCACTGAGGGGCTCTGAGAGCCGCTGCTTGTAGACTCAGGCAAATCTTGGATCTTCTGCTTTACTAGTCTGCAAATGGGGGGGGATAGGCAGGATCAAGAACCCCCCCTAAGGTGCAGCCAGGGCGGAGTACAGAATTCGGACTATCTCTTGGAGTTACTAGGCTGTTGGACTGCACTGGGCAGCTAAAAAAAAATGAGAACAAGAAACTCAACTCTACTCCTAAACCAAGAGAAACCCCGCCCCCACAAGTCAGCTAGACGACACAAGGAAAAAATGCTCTACCCCTCTGCAGAGGGGCTTTAAAACCAGGTTAAACGTGAGGGATAGTCTTGCGGAGGCGGAGGCGGTTCAAATAGGAGACTCGCCTTCAACCCCCCCAGTAGCGCCGAACCTGCATCTAAGACAGGACGTAATCCCACAGGAGCCTACACCCAACAAGAGTTCCCTTAATCCGTGTACCAGGAAAATCCTACGTACTGATAGCAACAGGGATATAAGGGAATATTTGCTTCACAGAACGCCAAACTCGGTGAGCACAGCACACATTAACATCACTACTTGCCCAACTACAGTTGGCTCTACTATAAAGTCAGACCACCTCTTATCCAGGAGCCTGCCAATCCCTCTAACGCCAGAAATAATCTTGGCGCCGAGGATGTTAATAGCCCAACATATCACGGGGCCACCTTTGCTCAGCAACAATAGTAACAACAATAGTAATATTAATTGTAAAGACAGCATGGCCTCCCAGCAACTACACAACCAGGGGCCAAATGGACAAGCAAATGGATGGCCTGGTCAACGGAGAGAAGGGAGAGATAGGGACAAATAGGATACTTGGGCCCAAGGAGGTCAGATCAACTAATGCCCAAGCATTAAGTGCAACTGCCAAATCATTTGTGGCCACAGTGACTTACTTTCCCACCCAAAATAGCATTCAAAATAGCAGCGTTCACGATAAAGCTTCTGCGATTCCTTCGTCTCCTGTAACCCCCAGGTCGCCAGGATGGGGACAGGAAACGGACACGGAGCCAAAGCCATCCAAACTAGATCACCAACTTGTACTAATCAATGACGTTTTGGCTTCAACGGTAAATGCCGCAATAATGCATGCAGACAAACTGGATCTTCAAATATCTATTCTACAAACCGTGGCTGGCCTGATTTCGGGAATAGACTCTAAATTAGAACATCTGTTCCCTGATCCATCGAGCTCAAGCAAATACAACTGCAACACTAAAACAGCCGGACTGTGTTTGCAGTCCGATATTACTTAACTTGGAATATCTCCCAGAGATAATGAATACTGTAATTGAGGATCTTAAATCAGAAACCAGCAGACATCGTAACATTACACCCACCCAGCAGAACAACAAGAATCATGCTCTGACTAAAAAACTGCTGCATCCCAACACCAACATCACAGACCTTCAGCAAAAAATCATAAGGACATAAGGACAGAGGAAGAGCAACCAGGCAGTCCCACAGAAAAGGGAATAAATCTCAGCTCTGTTAACGCTAAAGAACAAGATAACTCAAATACCGCGCTCTTGACAACTTCAGAGACGACTCACCTTTCACGGAAAAATAAGAAAAAACTAAGAAAGTTGAATATACAAAGAAAAAACGACTCGATCTCCAACGGCTCTATCAGGCAGTGGTTGCTGCAGGAAAATAAAGAGGCTGGGAGCCACATGACTAATGACTTTAAGACCATTAGCCCCCCAAAAATCCTAAAAGTCCAACTATCTTGGACAAAACTGACCTCAAAATAACTCTTGGGGACTATTTGGATGTGCACACGGAGCAAAGGTTAAAAACCGCAGAAATAAATGAAGTGAAAACCAACGGGGGCCCTAACCGTCCACATGGACTGGCTCAGTGGGACGGCAAGCACGTCTCGCAAAGACTTAAGGCATCTAACTTAAGGAGTCCCTTGCTGTGCACTGCAGTGGATAAAAGCACGAGCGACACGACCAGAGACACAATAAAAATAGACACACAATCCCCGTACCAAAGAGGATTTAAAGGCTCAACCAAGTCTACAACATGCAGAGTAAGGGAAGAACCTTCTCCCTCAAGTAAGTCCGGGGGAATAGACCAGTCGACCGCCGGTAATAAAAACCAGGAAGAGGCCAAAGTCGAGGGATCGGCCCAGAACACTCCAAATGACACAACTTGTGAGATATTACAGGAAGTCATGACACACCATAAACTGTCTTCTGCTGAACATGAAGACCTGAAAATATTTCTCCACCCCGAATGTCTCTCACAGGGCAAGTGGGACATCCTTAATTGATGCAACCTTTTGAAACTTTGCGCCAGTATCCCAGGTCTAGAAACCATAAATACAACAGATATTGAATACATCTTCTTTCTGTCCCGAGGCCCAGGCGAGAGCAACAAAATTACAGAGGTGCGTTTCTTAAACCTAGACATGGCTCAAGCATTAAAAAGAAGCAAAGAACAACTGGAAAATTGGGGCATAAATATCACGAGCAGGCCTGTTCCTAAATATCCAACGTTCCAGAAACACAGCTATTCGAAGCAACAAACCACCACGCAGGATTTGGTCGCCCAAAAAAAATCATCATTGAATGACCTATTTCACCCTCGTTCACCTGCAGCGTCTATTCTTCATGGAACTAACAGTGGAACAAAAACAAATCCAACAAGTGACGGCACAATCAAAGTAACTACAACCCTGGGCCAAGAACCTTGGTCTTGCTCATTTGAGAACAATATCAGCCAGGTCTGGTCATGGGTGCCAAGGGCCTTAAATCATAACTCCTAATGCCAGCTGTATCAGAAGTAAGAAAACTTTACAGTTCCCGCAAACAGCCCCTTCTAATATTCAAAGTGTAACAATCATGTCTTGGAACGTAGCAGGGATTTTTAAGCTACTACAAAACCAAGTGATACTGTCGTTCCTAGCTGGAGTGGACATAATCTGCGTCCAAGAGATGTGGGCTACCAAACCAACATCAATAAGAGGATTTGCCGAACACTGTAAACCAGCAACTAAGGAGAACATATTTGGTAGACAATGTGGAGGTATCTCGATATACACCAGGATTTCGCGGAAAATCCATTTTACAGAAATAAAAACATCATCGAACAGGCTAATGGCAGGAATCCTGAAAGGCTTATCAACAAACAAGGGTCCTTTAACGATCCTCCTAAAGAATGCCTATTACAATCCTCACGGGCCGGGAGACAAGGACAAGTTGCCTGAGTTAGTAAGTCATATAGAAAACCTTCTTCTGCAATACGCACATATAGAACCAATAATACTTGGGGATTTTAACACACATAACATTGGGGTTAAGGTAGAACTAGGTCCCCGCTCCACGGCCACCGAAGCCTTTAATGCCCTTATTTCCTCCTACCAGCTGTCAATAGCTCACTCTCTCTTCTTAAGGGACACCCCAGGAGCCCTCTTCCCACCAACATACAATAACCAAACTGCTATAGATTACATTCTATTAAGCAGCTGGCTACAAAACTTTATGACAGACTACAAAGTTGACCAACGCAACGAAAGCGACCATGCTGCACTAACAATCATGTTAAAACTTACAGTAGATAACTGTTACACTTTACAACGCGCTGGGTCATCAAACGGAGATGAACTGTTCACACTGCCGCGAAGGATCAAATGGGGCCCAGTGTCAATTAATAAGTTTGAGATATGGAAAAAAGAATGGGCAGACGGGCCACAAAGGGACAACCATGGGGGCGCAATAGAAGAATGGGTATATTTTGCACGCAAATTGCTAGTGCTACTTCAAGGAGGTATAACAACTAAAACCCCTCCACATCCTTGGCACAACTTTGGACACACTCCTGCAATTAAAGAGAGTGCAAAACAATTAAGACTCAAATGAAGGTCCTACCAGAAAACTAGCACAACAACTGCTAAAAGGCTATACCAAGAGGCAGCAAAAATCTACTCGAAAAAAGTTTGGGCAGCAAAACGGTCCTGTATTGAAGCTAAAGGGTTAAAGATCTTTGAGCTATTGAGACCTGGCAAGTCCCAAGAGTTTTGGCATAGCCTAAACTCTATAAACTAAGGAGTCAACCTCAGAGAGAATGTTCTTGATGCTGACACCTGGGCAGTTCACGTGAAAAACTTGTATCAAGAAGAAGGAAGCACAACTCCTCGGAATAAAGACCTGGACGAGGTTGGACGCCCTGTTGTCTGCACCCATTCCTTAATAACTGTGAACCACTCAGATTTTTCAGAAAAAAAGGTGGTTAGCAAAATCTTAAAAAAGATTAGGCTCAATGGGGCACCAGAACTAAATGGGCTGCTGGGCTCCCTGTTCAAGGAAGATAGAGACTTTTGGACAGAAAAACTAACCACGCTATACGCTGAATGCCAATTCCTCTGGGACGTATCTGACTCTTGGAGAAGGTCGCTATTGCACCCAATATACAAGAAAGGACCAAAATCTAACCCTCAAAATTACCGCATGATTGCTCTGCTTGACATCGAGGGCAAGGTTTATGCAAGTACCCTTTTGGTGGAACTTTCAAATTGGGTCAGCAACGAGGGCCTCTTGCCATTTTATCAAACAGGGTTTAGATCTGGAGCATCAACACTGGATAACATCATAGCACTTTCATACCTCGCACAGAAGGCTGCATCACGAAAATGTCGACTGCTGTTCGCATCTTTCATTGATTACACGGCAGCCTTCGACGGGGTTGATCGTTTGATTCTCTGGCAGAAGCTTGCAAGCTGGAACATTGAGCCTTCTTTACTACAAGCTATTCAATCACTATATTCAATCAGAATCAAACTTTCGACAGCCTCGGCCACAGAGAAAATTGATACGTACCGTGGCCTGAAACAAGGATGTGTATTAGCTCCGATGCTGTTTAATTTATACACTGCCGACATGGGCCAAGCCCTGATTGGAGCATCACTAGCAACACCAAGGATCGGTCATACTAAGATCCAACTACTCCAATATGCCGATGACTTGGTTCTCCTTGACCACACCAAAATTGGCTTACAAAAAGCTCTCTCAGCCCTTGCAATTTACAATGGAAAGAACAAACTGACTGCCAACCAATCTAAATCAAAAATAATAATCTTTGGGCACTACCCGAAAAAAAAACTGGCAAAATGGAGGCTAGGAGAGCTGACTCTGGACTACATCGCACACTACAACTACCTGAGAGTTTGGCTCACTGAAACAGGGCGCCCTGGAGTTCACCTTGACAAAATACACACAAAAGGAAAAAGCATCACCTACGCCCTCGGCAGGCTCTATGCTATGTTACATAGCCCCACTACAATTGCAATTCAAAGAGTCTTGAGGGCGAAGTTAATACCATCACTTAACTATGCACAACTGGCCTTCCCAGGGAAATTAACAAGTGCTCTAGAAAAAATCCATTGCTCGGCATACAAAAAGATATTCCATCTACCCGCATGCACCAGAAACAATCTAGTGCGGTTAGAATTTAATCTAAACCAACACAAACTGGAAGAGATGGCTGCCCTGAGCAAATATTTTTTTCTCATCACGATGGCAACCGAGAACACTATGAAGTTTATCTTAAAAAGTATCTTTTTGGAACCAGACAACCCCTGGGCAACTAATCTATCTATCACCAAAGAAGTTCTGAGTCTCGCAGTGGAAAACTGGGACCCCAAAATAACCAAATATACCGCCATCAAAAGAGCGATAAAAAACAGGTTTGCCTGTGCTCTCGTACCTCAGACCTGAAGTCACTGGAAGTCAGAGGATTCCATGAAACCCAAAGCCTTCCACATACAGATCACGAGTCTAATTTACATCTTACACAATCAGTGGGAAGGCAAGCGCTACATAGGATCTTAGGGGCACATGCATCATTGTAGGATTTTGCATTTCCTAAATAGCGAAAATTAAGGAATCGCTATTTAGGAAATGCAAAATGCTATGCATCATTTTTTTCGGTATTTCTTTGTGATTCGGTAAAAATCGCATTTTTTACCGAATCCCAAAGAAATACCGAATTCTTAAGTTAATTTTCGCAATTTCCATTGATTCCTATGGGCCAAAAGGCCCATAGGAGTCAATGCAAATTGCGAGTGGCACTTAGAAAATTTCATGGGTGCAGGGGGGGGTCCAAAGGACCCCCCCATGCACCCCTGAAATGTATTTTTCGCATCATGTTGCACACACACATGTCCTAAGGACATGTGTGTCCGTAACATGAATGTTGAAAAAATAACATTTTAAGCATTTTAAACACTTTTTCCAAATTTACCGAGTGGTTCAACCACTCGGTAAATTTGGAACCCTAAGTGCGAATTTTCACTTGTCAAAAGTGATGATGCATTGCTTTTAAGAAGTCGCACATCTGCGACTTCTTAAAAGCACCCGCAATTTTAGAACTCGCAACAATGTTGCAAATTCTAAAATTGCTTCATGCATCCCAAAAAGCACTTTTGCATTCGCAAACGGCCGATTTTAAGGAATCGCACCGTTTGTGTTCAGGTTTCATCCTCTCCCCCTTAAAGAACTTTATCCCACAAAGTCGATAAGGACGGGGCACCTGGAGTGTCGGCTATGCAAATATAAACAGGAGAGTTTGGCCCACATTTTACTTTGTTGGCCGGCCTTGGGCTTGGAGCGCAGACTGTACCTTAAGCCAATTTTATTACAACAAGGGATCAGAACAGTAAAGGAGGCTGTGCAACATCTGAATACACTGGAAACAGTGAAACACATGGCCATGTTTGGCAAATTTATTCAACAGACTTGACGGAAATTGATGGACTCTTCCAGCTAAATAATCAGGCCAGTTCTTGGACCGAGGTAATAGCCTGTCGAGACTGCACAGCTCACCCTATTAAGAGCAGGGAAGAGTGCGGGCTGAGAACAAATGGACTAATGATTTCTAGATTTTAATGACTCTTCTGTTAACACAGCCTATTGTTTTAACTATTTAATCTTTTTTAATAATGGACTGTGTTTTCTTGTCCTATTTTAATGGTTTTGAGTAACCAGAAATAAAATTCATTCATACAAACATCTTGGAAGACTTAAACAACAAGGTCTTTAAATGGCTATGACCAAGAAGGCCTAACTTTAGTTATTTTGCCATCGACAATGGCAGTTTTATTTAGTTATTCCTTTATTTGAAAGGTGCTGTATAGCCGGGTAGATCCGGAGATATCAGAGCGCTTTACATGAGCAGAAACAATCAAGAAAAGCAATTGTTCAGGGTAAACAAAACAAGCAAGTACATATAACGTTAAGTTAAAGAGTGCAAAAAGAACTTTACATGAGCAGAAGCAATCAAGAAAAGCAATTGTTCAGGGTAATCAAAACAAGCAAGTTTATCTCACTTTAAGTTAAGGGGGCAAATACAGGGTGGATGGCAGTCCATATACATCTAAAAACAAGATGGGGGAAACAACTAAGGGCAGAGAGGAGAGAATTGATGGGGAAGAACACATTGTCGGGGCAGGTGGAAAAGGGTAGGAGAAGGGGAAGTGATGGGCAAAAGGGGGTACGGTCAGGGTAAACAGGATGATAAGTAAAAAGGGAGAGTGAAGAGAGGACCAGGAAGAACAGAAAGATAACCAATGAGGAGGAAACAGAAAGCAAGGTCCTAGGAGTGAATTATGACCCCCAAAATGTGTTGGAAAGGTGATGTTTTAGGTCTTTTTTAAAGCTGAGGTAGGATGGGTTACAGCGTAGGTCCCTCAGGAGGGCATTCCAGATGTTCGGGGCATTTCCGGAGAAAGAGCAAGATTGGGTATTTTTCTTTTTTAATAGCAGTTTTTAATTCTCATCAGTCTGGAGCAGCCCGTTGTATTGAGTTTGTTTGTTAGGTACAGGTGGTATTGTTGGTGAAGAGCTTGATGCGTGATGGAGGCAGTCTTAAAAAAGCATCTACCTTTGATGGATAGCCAATTTAGGGATTTAAGGGCCGGCATGATGGGGTCAAATCGTTTACGATCGGTAATGAGACTGACCACCAAGTTGAGCACAGTTCTAAGGGGGAATAGGTGGACATATGAGTTCCCGGTGAGGATAGCATTTCTGTAGTCCAGTTTAGGGAGGGCTAGAGATTGGAGAACACATTTAAAGTTGTCTAGAGGAATGAAGGTTTTGATTTTCTTGAGGTATCGGAGAGTGAAGAGTGCTCCTTTGGCCAAGTGTTTTATATGGACATTAAGAGACACGTTTTTGTCAAGAGTGAAACCTAGGGATTTTCCAGAGTCAGTTAAGGTGAGCAGACAATTGAGGGCATTGAGGTCCATGATCCAGCCTTGGATGGGGAGACAGTTGTTTTTAGGAGAGAAAAGAATAATTTCAGTTTTATTAGGGTTCAGTTTGAGATGGCTGGAGTAGAACCAGGATTGGATTTTGCTTGGTGTATTGTTTAAATAAAGTACATCAGAATGGAGTTCAATCCAATAGTAGAGTTGGGTGTCATCAGCATTGAGGTGGTAGGTAATTCCAGCTTGTTTCAAAATTAGGGGAAGGGATTCCATAAAGAGGTTGAAGGGAGAGGGGAAGAGAATAGAGCCCTCGGGCACACCCAGGGGGACAGGTGTAGGAGTGGAGAGGCAGGCATTGATTTTCATTTGTTGTGTACTGTGCTGGAGAAAAGAAGAGAACCGTTTGAGGCCCAGAGCATTAAGACCAAAGTGAGATTTAAGCTAATTAAATAAGAAGGAATGGTTGACTGCATCGAAAGCATCAGAGAGGGCAAGGAGTATTAGCAGGCAAGCTTCCCTATTGTCTAGGGAACTTTGGATTTCATCCACTATGTTCAGCATTGCAGTTTCTGTACCTCAGCTTTTCCTGAAACCAGATTGAAAGGAGTCAAGTAAGTTGAAATTGCTTATGTGATTGTCCAGTTGAAGCAATGCACATTTTTCAAGGGCTTTAGCAAGGAGTGGGGGGTTAGAGATAGTGCGGAGGTTGTTAGGGTCATTGGGTCAGCAGTGAGGTTTTTAAGAATGGGAGTGATTTGTCTGAGTTGGAGGGAGTCTGGGACAAATCCAGTAGTAAGGGAGGTGTTGATGATTTTAGTCCAACAAGCTGCAATTTGGGGGCCGATTCACCAAATTAATCTGACACAAAATCCTAAACTTACTACTTTTCGTATTCACAGAAGGCACTTACGATTATTGGTATTCACAGAAGGCACTTACGACTCCTAACTTTATGTCCGCACTGGAGCCATATTCTCAGACTTGGGCCGTACTCTCCTGCTCCTGCTAGGAAGGTGTGCTAAATAGTAGAGGAGGTCATGAAAAACAGTTTGAGCTGGAAAAAGGGTACGGCCAGACACTACATCATAACCCAGAAAATATTTCTCCTTTGTATCATGGTAAATGCAGTGCACAATTTGCAAGATGGGCCAATAGTTCTTGAGGTCGGTGGGATCAGCTGTGGGCTTCTTGATCAGGGGTCTGAATTCTGCGTGCTTCCAGTGGCCTTGGAAGAGGCCTGTTTTGAAGGTGGTGATGGTGTTGATGGTGTATTGTAGTTTGGGTGTGATGGTGGCCACAGCTGTGTGGTAGATATGAGAGGGCATGGTTTGGTGGGGGCCCCGATTGGATGCTTTTCATGATCACGGTGGTGTCTTTGGCCGTGATGCGTGTCCAGTTGGAGATGGTGGGATGGCTGGTGTTTCTGGGGGGCCATCCGTGGTGCCTGGTGGATGGTCGATGAAGTTGTCTTAAAGGTTTTTGATCTTGAGGTGGAAATAGGGTCCGAGCTTATCACAGAGGTCTTGGTATGGGTGATGTCTGTGGCTTCACTGCGTGGGTTGGTGAATTCTTCAATGACAATGTAAAGTTCTTTGGAGTTGGTGGATTTGGCCCGGATGTTGTTGTGGATGAAGTACCTCTTAGTGGCTCTCATCTGGTGTGGTAGTCCATCATGGCGTCCTTGTAGGTGGTGTGGTTTTTGGTAGTCTTGGTGTTTTTCCAGTTCTTCTCAAGGCATCTGCAGGTGTGTCTAGCTGCTAGGAGAGCGGTGGTGAACCAGGCAGCTTTCCTGGGGCGTTGTCTGGCAGGGTTATTTAGCGGGGCAAGCTCATCGCAACAGATTGAGATCCAGATGTGGCGTTCTCTGGCTGCTTTGTTTGCATCAATTTCATCAGGTGCCCAGGTGTGTTTGTGGCGGGTGAGGTTAGAGTTAAGTTGCTCGTTGGTAACCTTGCTCAAGTTTCTTTGTGGTGGGCGTGGGGCTGGTTTGGGTACCTTGGGTTTGTTGATGGTGAAGTGTACGCAGCGGTGGTTGGTCCTTGGCGACGGCGTTGTTTGGCTGTATTGGACGCTGTTTACTTCTGCGAAGACAGTGTCAAGGGTGTGACCTGCTCGGTGGGTCGGTGTGTTGATGAGTTATTTCAGTCCAATACTGGCGAGGCTGTCATGAAGGATAGTGGAGTTGGGGGTTCGCTGGTGTTGTCGAGTTTGAAGTTCAGGTCTCCAATGAGTATATCGTTTTTGAGGCGATGGCATGGGGTGCGATTAAGTCAGTGATGGTGGTGGCAAAGGGTGTTTGTGGCCAGGGGGTCTGTAGACGAGTGTTTCTTGGAGTGTGGCTCTGGGTGTGGTCTGGATCTGGCAGTGCAGGTGTTTGGCAGAGGGAAGGTTTCGCTGGAGGTGGTAGGGTGAAAGGTGCTCTTGTGGGCGATGGCGAAGCACCCTCCTGGGTGGTTGGGGTGGTCTTTTCTCTGATGTCGGGGGCGGAGGATGTGTTGGTCCAGGTCTCTGTGAAGAAGGCAATTTTGGGCGAGAGAGAGTCCAGTAGGTCCCAGATTTCCAGGGCGTTTGTATTTTCGAAGCGTACATTGAGGAGGATGCATTATAGGGTGTCGCCATTGCTAGCATTGGCGGTGTTGGAGGCTGGGGTGGCGGTAGGGTCTGGCAGCATTGGAGTCAGGAGAACTGTTGGCATTCTTTAAGTCTTCCAGGGTTGAGTGTGAGGAGGGTGGTGGTGGTGTAGCGATAGGTAGTGGATGTCGAGGGTTCCAGGCACTGACTGCGGTCGAGTCGCGGATGGACACAGACAGGCTTGCCTTTGGTGCATCGGCGGTGCACCCACTGCTCGTGTCCACTGTGCGTCCTTGCAGCGGCCGCCATTAAGTAGGGGAGGTGGGAGGGAGGAGAGGCTGGGAGGCAGTAGTTGGGCAATTCTGGGGGGAATTCTGGGTGGAATTCTGGGGGGAGGGGCCGCTGAGGCAGCAGCAGCAACAGGCAAAAAGAACAGCCAGGCTTAAGAAAGTAAAAACAGTGGTGGAATTAGAGCAAGACACAGATGGGCACAATAACAGTGGCACAACAGCAGAAAAGATTAAGAAGGAAAAATGTCTGAGAAAGGTCACGGTGCATGCAGGCTCTCTGGTTCCAGTTGGAATGGGCAGCAGGCGCGGGAGAGGGTAGCAGCCTCGAATCTACCAAGGAGACGGTCAGGGTCTGGAGGCAAGAGATGGTACAGCGGAGCTGCGGAGAGAGAGTAGACCTAGACCGAGGGTTGAAGATGTTACTCAAGGGGAGAAGGAGCAGTTGGATGAGGAGGAATTAGTGTTGACAGGGGAAGGCAGTCTAATAAGGGGCAGGGGTGTAAGGCCTTGGAAGTGGGTCAGAACAGTGTTCAGACTGTTTTAGAAAGGATTCTGTGTAGAGTGAAACGGGTCAGTGATAGAATCAGGATTTGTGATGGGAGAGAGCAAAAGAGAGAGAGGGTTTAGGGATCAACAACTTCTGATTGATTGGGAAGGATGCTATTAGGAGAGGGAAGATTAGACGTAGAGGACAGTATAGTAGGAGATACCGGGGGAGGGACCCAGTGAATAGGAGTAGGGATAGAGGGAGGGAAAGGCAGGATAATAGGGGCTGCCGGGGATCGGTCGCTAGAAAGAGTGGGAGTAGGAGCATAAGATCTAGAGGACAGTGCAAAGGAAGTTCCAGGGGAAGGCATGTGAGTTAAGGAATAGTTTGTGGGAGAATCATGGAAGATGAAAGGGCCAGAAGTGAGTCGGTCAATAGTAAGATGGGAAGCTGTGGTGGTATTCAGATGCTTGAATGAGAATATTACCGGTTCTAAATATGGAAATGTCAATTTCACTGTAAAAGGCTAGGGATGATGTTATTTTAAATAAAGATCTATAGCCAGTTCAGTCAACCAATTGACATGAGCAGTTCTAGGTCAAACTATATTATAACATGTACCCCCACACCAAAATACTAAAACCATCAAAATCATACCAAAATTGTCACAAATAGATATAAGAAATAATTATTCACTTTATTATTCAAAATTAATTTCAATTCCGTTTTTGATATTTTCATAAATAACTATTTCAATCAAACAAATTATATTGATATTCAAAAAGTGATATACTTAAGTGCATTCATTTATATAATAAAGGATTCCTTTTTTCACTTTAAAATATATGCACAGCAGAGAGAGCTATAGACAGAAATTGATGGGGGCAGTGCGGTAGATGTGACTACGCGCGTTTCGGCATTGTGGCCTTCATCAGGAAACCGTCTATTGCACTGAAATTATAAAAAACATATAGCATAGGTATTATTAGGCAATCGAGGGGTAAATACATTAAATATATTATAAACTTATGATCCTAGAGCTGCTTAACATTACTAAAACATGTTCAATTGCTATGACCATATATATTCAAATTATACTATATACAATATATAATCTTTCAAAGACTCCATTAGGGAAAAGTTCGAAGTGGAAACTAAGCCTATGTCCACATTAGATGGAAATGGACTAGTACTAGAAACAAAATACAGGATTACATCATTAATACGATCATTTGTATATACATTTCAATAATCTCTCACAGTACAATAAAGATACCACTTATTCAATTGTAATCTGCATATCCATAAAGAGTACTGCTGGGCGCCTGTCTAGTGTGTTACCACTCATTCAGTTGTAATCATTTTGATTGTTATTTAAGCCACAGACAATATTCTCAACTAAGTACTTATATATGCAATTCAGTTGTCTCTCATAAAAGAGTAGTGGTATCTAAACACCCGTATCGTGCCACATGGGAAGACAATCACAGTGTAAAATTAGCCACCTACTAATATGAGAGTTGAAAGTGCTCTAAAGGAAAATTCCAAAGTATGTATTGATGACATGCGAAGCCAGAAAACACCATTGATGAATCAACTGTAAAAACAGAACCATCAAAACAATGTATATATATATAGACTAATCAGATGATAATACCTGAAAATACCAAGGCTTCTTGTAAAGAAAGGCAGCCTAGTATACTAAGCCCACTAGAGATGTGTAAAATGGATCAAAATTAAAAAGATAATATGGATTTACTCGAGGATTGGTATGGGGAAACCCTACCAAACTGACACAGAAAGAAAAATATAAAAGATAAAAAAGAACCACGAGATACTGTTCATAATATCCTAATGTCTCATCCAAAAATGTATAACCTAACATGGTAGCTATACTCAGTTAGCGATATATATCAAAAAGGTAAATTACCTGATAAAGAATATCTAGTATGAGTAACAATGACTATATGTGGCAATGATTGTAGGCAAACTCGCGAATGCAGGCCATCCAAATTAAAAGGTGAGGACTCCCGGCAGGCGTGGATATGGGTCACTCAAGGCAGGGTATAGCTGAAATGCATAAAAAATAACCTAAATAATTAATCAGAAGATATGTACCCTAGAATTAGCATTCACTTTGGAGAAAAAAACAATGAAGATGACTTACTGATGAGGTTATTGACAGTTTGAATACGTACTGAATTTTGCTTGATTTAGTGATGGGAAGGTGGAGAAGGAAAGTGTGTTTCCATTTAGTGGGTCGTTTGGAGTAAAACAATCAAGTTTGTTTTCATTGGAGAGGACAGGTTGTGGTAAGTATCTACTATTAGCGTTTCAGGATGACGTATCAATAATTTATGGTTGAAATTGTTCTAGGCATTTTTGGAAAGATTAGACAGGTATAAGATGATCCATGAGTTGGGGACATGCCAGGAGAGAGCAGGATCAGGAGGAATGAGGAGGTGATAGGGGGAGGACATGGTTGGATCACAATGAGACAGGGGGAAGGAAAAAGGAAGGAGGATATAGAAATATAAGATAGGGGGAGTGAATTCTGGTGGGTAACTATTAGACGATGAGGAGTTTCCAGTGCAGGGAGATAGGAGGGGTGATAGGCCAAAATAAATTAACAATTACAAATAACCACAAAAAAAGCAACAATAAGCTGTGCCCCTGCTTGGTACGGGGCCTCCGCGGCGTGGAGACCGGGGACTTGCCTGTGAAGGTTGGCCGGAGTGAAGGTGTCGGCGGTGGCCCCTGGTGGAGGAGAGGGGTCGGCTGGGAGAGGCCGTTGTGCGGTTATGCCGGTGGTGACTGACCGGGCCCGGTCTGGCGGCCTGGGGGCCCTGTGGTAGGGCGCGGCCCGCCGTGGATGGGGGAAGACCGCGCAGGAGGCATACCCCCCTTTGTTGCCCTGTCCGGCCATCTTGAAGCCCTGCACCCGGATTCGGCGGGCGGTCCCCACTTTTGGTGGCCCTCCTTTCTGCACCCAGGTTGCCATTTCTGGGGCTTGAGGGGACTTCAGCGGTGGCCTTGCTTGAGAGCCCTCTCCAGAAGTTGAGGCGCGTGGAGACGCGGCTGGACCTGCAAGATGGCGACTGGCGCCCTGGGTCGCGGATCTACTCAGGGCGGCGAACTTGGGTCGCTAAAGTGCACGGGGGCCTGGTCCTGTGAGCGCGAGCCCACGCTTGGCGATGACCTTGAAGCCCTACAGTCTTTACGTGCGGCCATGGCCCTCGGCGCCTCTGTGCAAGATAGAAGGTCTGCCGCCATTTCTGCTGGGCCGTCCCTCATGGACACGGCTCGACTTCGAGTGTGTGCTGATTCACCCCCCTCGGCTACTGCGAGGTGTGCTGCCACTGTGCATCGACAAGACTGTACGCCTGCGGCCCCGAATCTCCAGGTAGCTTTGATTGTGGCGGGCGCGGATGTGGGCTCTACGCTGAGGCCCGTTCCTGCTTGAATGATTGGGGAGCGATGTGGATTTTCGATTCGAACTGCCTCGGTGAGGTCCCGCTGTTACCTTGCGGGGGTTACCTCACTTTCCTGGGCGGCGAGACTGCACCCGTACTGCTTACTGCTCCTGTTGTCGCTATTGGAAAGTCTGGACTGCCGCAAAAAGTTCTTGCATTGCCGTTTGTTGCTGGGGTCCTCTGGTTTACACCCTTGGCCCGTTTTGTTCCGATCCTGTGGCCTCTCCACCTCGAAATGTTTGCTGCCCACTACTCTATTACGCATGGTAGCGATGACTAGGAAAGGACAGGGGTGAGCCGGTCTGAACCTGGAGGACTACTGGTTAATGGATGGAGATGAGGAATGCCCCCAACCACGACAATATGACCGATTCCTTCGAATGTTTCTAATACCTGAGACTGTGTCGATTTCGTTTTGATGTGGCATAAATGTGTGTGAAGGCGGGGAGCAGGGGCCGAACGACACGATTGATGGTCTCCTCTCCCCATGGTTCTTTTCCCTTTTTTCTCTTTTGTTTCCTTTCCCTCTTTCTAACTTTTTCTATATTTCGGGTTCTATTTAGGGCGACAGGCATGCTGTTGGGGGGATAGGCTGTAGCCTTCTGCAGGGGTGCAGGGTGGGGTGGGTGGGACGGGGTCTCTTTCCTGTTCGTTTTCCCTTTAGTTCTATGGCTCTTTTGTATCCCTTCATCGGGACGCTGTGTCTGTGCGTGTCTCCCATGGTGTGATAGCTGGTGGGGATGGGGGGTGAGCTGCTTTCTTTCTACGGTATTGATTGCACATATATCATGACTTGCACGCCCTACCCCCGATAACGGGTCTCTCAGTCTTGCGCGCCTTTATCGCTGTGGGGCGCGTGCAGCAGCGCGACGTTCTTTCTTTTCCTCTTTATAACATTTCCCCCCTCCCCTTTTTTCTTATTACTTGGGTTAGTATAGAGGATGATTGTAACAACGTTGCTGTTCTAGTTCCTCCGTTATGTACTAGCACAATAATTAGGTGGTCGATGGGCGCGTGCTGGGCCACGGTGGGCACTGATTTGAACTATGGCGTCTATAAGATGATTGCTGTGAACCGCTGCTAATACCCCTTTTTATCGATGCCCTTATGTCTTGATGTTTGATTCGTGGCCCGCTACGGGAACTTAGATGACTAAAAACTGCAACTGATCCTGCTATACTTCCTATTATAAAATTAACCTTCTTTAATCCTGCTTCCAGCGGTCGTATTCAGATTTTCTAAGATTGGACTGCTCGCTTGCACAACTCTGGGTGACTGCCGGGAAACCTCCTTATTGACTTATGTGCTTCGCATAATGTGTCGTGGCCGGCCTGATTGGTTGTAGGCCCGTATTTGTATGCTTCCATCTGCACAATAAAGGTTTTAAAAAAAAAAGAAAAAAAAAAAAGAAAAAAAAGCAACAATATTGACAACCGGGAAAACATAATTTGTCGGATGGAGATTAAGGAAGGGGATTGTGCAGGGAGAGTTCAGGTATAGTGAAATATTGGAAAAAGGTGGCCAGCAACATAAACCCCCAAGCCGGAAACAAGTGCAGCCGACCAAGGCAGTGCGAGGCTTGTACTCCTTCAAGACTAGAGGCCGAAAACAGTGTGGAAACAGATGGTCAAAACCCCAGGTGGGCGGAAGTGGCTGCACCAGGGGAGGCACGGCTGCTCCAGGAACAAGGATGGAAGGACTCCCCTTTGCAGGGTGGAGGCAGCAAAACAGCAACAACAAGCACGTGACACTGCTCGAACCAAGCTTCCCAAATCATTACCCAGTGTCTCACGTCGGGCACAGAAGATGAGTAGAACGAGTAAACTATATTCTGCAGCCTCAGGACTACTTGGAGAGAGTAGGGGTGGGCACCAGGGCAATGGATTGCAGGGTTGAACAGAGATATCATCCGATTTGGTAATCCCCAACTTGGAGCTCACTGGAAGAGCTCCTGTACGGTGGCCATCTTGGTAATATAGTAAGGCAGTTATATTGTTAAGGCTATGGGAGGGTCCTGTGTTTGATGCACTGCAGCAACATAATTGTAAAGGACTTGCTAAAAAAAGCAAATTACTGTCTACCCGCTAAAGAATTTGCACTCACTTCAGCCATTCTTTTAAAGCCCAAAAGCAGCTAGGTCATCCAGCATGAAACTAAAATGCCAGTTTAAACTCTCATACAGAAGCTGCAAACATGTTGTAACTTGACTTATTACATGTTGCAATGTCTGTTTGAGCAGTGCAGGCCGATCAATGGCTATTTCATGCAAGGAGGGGCTGTAGCTGTGAAAGTCATGATTATTGAGATGGATAAATTGGGCATAGTCAAATACCTGACAGAGATGCTGCTTCCTTCTAAGGTATTGACACTGGAAGGCGGCAAGGGGGACAGTACCATGGGCCAATCTATTCAGTTGTTGCATATGTTAAATGTACAGCTATAGGAGGTTTCTGAAGTGTTCATAGGCGTGAATGAAAAAAAATGTGTATTAGTTGGTGGAGAGCTTAATCCTTTGCCTATCTGTTAATACAAGTGTGCAAAGAGACATTGTGTCATCCAAATATTACATCTGTGCCACAATTATTGATCCTCTGTACAAATCATTACTGGCCACTTGTATTCCTTTTTTCAGATGGGTATGTTGCAAAATTCAAAACGTAGATTGCTGAGCAAGCCAGTGCCATAGAAAAAGAATCTCTGGGAGTTAGAGGCCCACTCCTCCAGAGCACAAGTTCTGCGGTGCAGCCTTCAACTTCAGAGCCTGAGGGGAGTGCTGTTAGCTCACAACAGCAGAAACCAACAACAAGAACACCAGCAACAACAGGAACAGGAAGATCAGCCCCAGAATCTTCATATGATTGGTTTATACTGGCATGGCTTACTTCCAGTGCAGAGGCAAAAGAGGTTGAGCAAATTGGAGCACCAATGACTAATGAAAGGATGGTAAAGGCAAATATGGATGACCCAACAGAGGACAATCTTGATCTAAACCCATTGTTGTATTGGGATGGGAAGAGGCTGCAAAGGGCAGTGCTCAGCAGGCTGGCAATAAAGTATACGGCTTGCCCGGTAGCCAGTGTGTCCGCTGTGCATGTGTTTAGAGCAACTGGTGCAGTTGTCACAGTAAGAAGTACCAGTCTCTCCCCAAAACGTGGAGAGATTAACCATATTCAAAATGAATCAGTGCGTTAACCACCGAATTACACCATACCTTAACTATGACAGAAGGAAGAGGAGGGTGATTGTCAGACACCGGTCATGGTAGGAGTGTGTTCTGTGCAAAACACTTGAGTTTGAGGATGCACACAACTTCCCTGACTACTAGGCCTGGGCCACCATCATAGACCTTTCTCTCTGTATCACCAAACTACTTTGCATCAAAATAAAATATATAGCTAGAGGAACATTATTGTATTTTGTTTGTTTGTAAATGACTGACTAATGGAGCCCCACCATTTTAGTCACATTTTACAGCTGCATAAGAGTTTCACCAGAGTGCAGCAAAGATACTCCCCATTTCCCGCAAGGAGACTGGATAGACACATTTTTTGTTTTTCTCCATCCGATGCCTATCTATCTTTTTGGTATTCCCTTACTAGGACTGCCCCCAGATTATTTGATTTGCAAGTCTGGAAATGTGTGTTTATAAAACAATGGATCTGCAATGTACCACTGTCACTGTGTTTGACTAAGAACAGGTAAATGGCATGCATGCACCAAAGTTTGATATATATTATGAATGATTGGTGATAGTGCGTTAAGATTATTCATGTGATGGCAGTCAGGTCAGGTTTCAGGTTTTAATGTCTTTATTTCGATAGTAAAATCATAAAAGACAAATTTAAAAGCATTACAAAACATATCAACTACTATACATTAAATTATAAAGAAAACCAATGACCATATTATTAAGTTACACTGGAATCACAGTTAAAACTAATTATTAAACTTTGTTAAATTTACAAAGACATATATAAACTTATTGAGATCTTACATGATACAATTAAGATGAGTTCCTTCTGGCCCTAATTGCTCATGCCCAGCCTAAAAATTTGGCCAAGCATATCAAAAAAATTTCCGAGGTATTAGTTTTCAACACCAAGATCGCCTCGGAAGACCTTCTACAAGAAAGGCGTTTGAACAGGGGTTTTAGCCATGTGGAACGAGGTTCTGAATACTGCGGGCAGGCAAACAATAGATGACCTTCTGTTTCTTTTTGATCTGGGCACCAACTACAGGAACTAGAGGAAGTTTTACCCCAAGATGAAGTAAATGAATTCAAAGGTAAGGCGCTCACTCGAAACTGATGATGAAGTTTCTTGTCCAGTGGTCAGGTGATGGTGTCCCAGTAAATCTCACGGGAAGGATCCAGCTTAAAGCTTAAGAATCTTCCTGTGAGGCTGCCAGAACTGGAAGTGGTTACCAAAGAGTGGCGAGTTGAGGCCCAAAATAGTTCTTTGAATTCCTTTTTAGATGGGAAAGTGTTGATGCCTGGGGAGACCCACAGATGTTTTAAACCCATATCATGCAAGCTCTTTTTCACCGAACGAAGCCAGGGGATTCGTTCAGAGCCCCCCATGGACCTCACTTCTGCTAACTCCTTAGCAAAAAGTGTGAGATCCGGGGAGGTCCACAAGCGCCTCCAAATGGCCACTACTCTAAATCTTGCCATGTCTGTAATTGGTGGGCAACCCATATCATGGCAGAGGGGTATCAATGGAGAGGATTGTGGTAACCCTACCAAGTTCCGAAGGAATTTGCACTGGGTTCTATAAAGACTAGAGAGATCCATAAATCCCCATAACTCAGCCCCATAGAGTATGGCAGCATTTATTTTAGTGTCATAAATTTTCATGGCAGGGATGACCCGTTTGGTAATAGATCTCTTCTGCTCATGCAAAAGACAGCCGGTCAATTGGGCAAATTTTAACTGCTGGGTCGCGATTTGCTCTTTCCACGACAGACGGCGGTCCAAGGTGACCCCCAGATAAGTCATAGTTTCAACTTGTTCCAAGTTGACCCCGCTCATTTGAACGTTACTACGTACAATGTTATTCCTGGTTAAAACCATGAACTTGGTTTTACTCACGTTTACCTGGAGATCATTTTTCACACAAAACTCCTCAAAACGGTTCAAGGCCCGCTGTAGGCCTGCCTGGGTCTTGGATAGGAGTAAGGTGTCGTCAGCGAAGATAAGCATGGGGAATTTAGTCCCTGCCAAGGATGGGGCATCAGTATGGGTGGCCGAGAAGAATTTTGCTACTTGGTCTATAAAGAGCAGGAAGAGAGTGGGCGCGAGGACACACCCCTGTCGAACTCCACGGGTTACAGGGAAAGAATCCATGTGTTGTCCTTGTTGTCCCCACCTTACCCTAGCGTAGTTCTCTTTGTGTAATCTAATGATCAACTCTAGTAATTCTCCAGGCATTCCCAGGTCCCTCAGTACCTGCCACAATTTACCCCTAGGTACCAGATCGAAGGCTGACTTCAGGTCTATAAATGCGGCAAAGATGGTACCACCGCCTAGCGTAACCACCTTCCAGAAGATCATACAAAATTGGAGCACCTGGTCAATAGTGCTCGTCCCAGATCTAAAGCCCGCCTGCATGGGAGACAGTATGTTTTCAGAATCCATCCACCCTTGCACTCTGGCCAAGATCATACGGGCAATGACCTTTTGGAGGCAGTCGATTAAACTAATCGGGCGATAGTTGCCCGGATTAGACCTGTCTCCTTTTTTATATATAGGAAGAATCTCAGCCCCCTTCCATGTTTTGGGGATGCGTGCACCCTTTGCTATAGCATTAGCTATATTTGTTAAATATGGGACCCAGAGAGCAGTATTTGTTTTAAACAAATTGGCTGGTATTTGGTCCAACCCAGGAGCTTTCCCCCGCTGAGTCAAACCAAGGGCTAACTCTGTCTCAGTATTAGTGAAGGTCAGAGTTTCTTCACAAGTGGGCATTACATACAACTTATTCAAGATAGGGGGGGGTCAATGCCTTCTGAACTAAATTGGGATGAATAATGGGTTATCCAGGTTTCTGGGGACACATGGTTGGTTGGAATACGGGAATCGCCATCCTTCCCCCATTTTACTATGTCCCAAAATTTAGTCTGGTTGTTTGACTTGGTGGCATCCAAGAGGTAGGCCCAATAACCATCCTCCCACGCCCTCTTTGCTTCCCACTGTACTCTTTTGTACCGTTTCCTAGCCTCCTTTACAGTACACATATTTCTAGATTTAACTTTTTTGACTAGATTACTGTGAGCCTCCCTACAATCTTTGTTATACCACTTTGCCCGATTGGCAAGCGGTCGCCCAACACCCTTCTGACAAGGTTTAGAGAGAAGTAACTTGAGCTCAGCAAAACATTGTTCATGCAAGTCCATAATTTTGTTTGGTTCTATGGTACCCCTCCCAATGTCCTCTGGCAGCATTTTGTTTGATGCGAGCATCACCACTTTCTCTATATTAGTCTGTATGGTTTCATCTCCTGATATGGTAGACCATTTCAATCGCCTACGATCATTGGATATGGTTACAACCCCTTGCCCCGTAGGAACTGGATCTTCCAATCTTACCAAACCGTGCAACCTTAATTTCAGGGACAGAGGGTTATGATCGCTTTCTGGGCGAGGGACAATTTCCATAACAACCCTCAGTCTTCAGAATTCCATTTTTAAGAAGATATAGTCTATGCGGCTTTTTCTCAGGCCATTATCAAAGGTAAAATTGGTGCCAAGGTCAGAAGGAGTGCGTCCGTTTGCTGCCCTTAACCCCCAGGTGAGACAAAAAGCAGTCCAGTTCAAGGCAGCCTCCGTTGCTTTAACAGGTTTGCTGGTCAGTAGGTCCGGTATATTCCATGTTGCATCCTCTGCGGACCCCCAGCTATCCCCTGCTAAGTAGAGCGGCTCAATGGTGCAATTTAAATCGCCAGCTAGAAGGATCAATGTTCCTTTGTTCCACCCCGCCAAAAGACTATCCAAGGCATCCACCATCGGGGGACATCGACCACCAGGGAGGCCACAAGAGTAGATGTTAATAATGAGCATGTCCTGACCACCTTCCTTGCTCAACCTAATAGCCAAGATGTCGGGATTGTCCTCATAAAATTCTGTAATTGTATATCCCCAAGCCTGTTTGACCCATGTTATCAAACCCCCCGAAGCACACCCTTTATTGTTCTTAGTTGCAGGTTTGAAAAAGTTTATAAAGCCAGCTTTATGTATAGGTACAGTTGCCCAAGTCTCTTGTAGTAACACTACGTCAAATTTATCGATAAACTCCAGCCAATCCTCAGAGTCCATACGAGCCTTCACTCCAGCAACGTTCCAGGACAGAATATTAAATGTCGCTGTGGTGGGTTCTGCAAAGTTATTACCTAGATGGGGAGGGGAGGAGGAATTGGTTATGGTGGTGCTTATGGGCATATTTCTGACCCCTGTTTCTTCAATATTAATTTTTTGCACACTTTCCCCCTCTGCCGGGACCATCATTTTAGCCTTTTTGTCTGGCATAAACTGATTACCCAGTGTAAATGTCATAGGGGTTTTAGATGGAGTTTGTCCTTCTTCCCCGCTAACATCGATAAGGTTATTCATCGTACTGGGTAAACACAGTCAATCTACCAACTCCAAGTCAGACAACGGTCCAAAGTGATTGAAGAGTAGGGGGTACTGTTGTAAGTGAGGTGTTCTAGGCCCTTTAAACCTCCCATCTCTCACTCTCCACTGGTTTGGGCCAATAGGATAGTTGGTATGTGTGTGAGGATAAAAGTAAGCAAGGTCCAAGGTTTGGACGTCGCCCTGACGAGCAAATCTAGCATTCCGTCATATTAAGTCAACCACCCAGGGGTCTTTGAATGATATCAAAATACAATCCCCTTCCAAATCTTTGGTGCCCTTACCCACCCAGTCTACTCTCCTTACATGAAGGATTTCTGTAGGGGATGATGGTGGTAATGGTCGGTTTTTGTTTAACAAGTATATTACTTTATTCCGCAATTCCCCTTGGGTCTCCTTGATACCGTCCCTTAGGGGAGCTACACCAGTTAAAACTATGGTATATTGGGATGCTTCTGGGGGTATATTGACTCGGGTGAGGGGCGCATCTTTTGTTTACCCACAAGCTGCGTCCTAGAGGATTGGGGATTAGTTTTACCCCTACTAAATGATTGGAATGGGGTACTATTAGATTGTTTTACCATGCCTTTTGACATAGACTGATTCGCTTTAGCTGAGTTAGATGTGGGTGGGTGTTTTTCCCTTGGTAGGTTATTTGGGGGACCTCTACTAGCGGTGGTAGATGTAACAGCGGACTTTGCCCCTACTATGGGTTTATTAATAGTGGTTGCCCCTGACGGTACGGGCTTAGTTACCTGGATCACTTAGGGATTGCTTGCTATTTGTTTTTTACCCTGTGTCGGATTACGAACCCCCGCTACAGGACTAGACGTCGATAATTTTTGCAGTAAACCCAAATTGGTGTTTACTACTGTTTCCAGTGCATCAATTTTAGCGGTCATCAGCCTTGTTCTCTCCAAGACCGGGAGCAGAATGGTTTTTAGCATAGCCTCAATTTTGACTAACAAAGAGTCGTCACTATTGAGGCATGTTGGACAGGGATTAGATGACCCCAGGGGAGCTAATTATGGGCAATACACATTTGGGAAACCATGGGGCGGTTGTGGAGGTGGTATACTCACACTGCAAGTGTCATTCAATTTGGGCTGTTTTTGATCTTTTTCCCCCTGTGGGCTCGAGACATGTTTTCTCTTCTGGGATATCGGTTTTGGACTCGTTTGAGTCAACTCAATCAAATTAGGTGGAGTAGAATCAATAGATTGGGATGAATTGACCAAACTATATTCGTCTTCCCCGGTATTCTGGCTTTCGTCCCCATCCCTTGTCTGATTAACGTTGGATTTCTGGGCCCTGTTGTCTAGGGAAGGGGGTAAGGTAGCCCCATCTCCATCCACATGGACTATTGCCTCTGAATCGATGGTGGAAATGCAGTTAAATGCTGCATGAGAGACAGGGCTTTTGGCTAAAGCTAAACCACCCATTGAGTAGCGCTTTCCGGTGACTAGGTCGAGGGACAGCTTTTGTTCCACCATTTCTATTTCTTTTTCCAAAATCCCAGTGGCTCTGGTGATAAAGGTGTCTAGCGGACCAGAGACTACACCCTTGGAAGTTTGTATCTGGACTAAACGTTCTTTCCCTGATCTCAATTGCATGATGGGATTCTGAGTAGTTAATTATATAAATAAATAGTTCCACTGTGCTTTGGGTGCTATATGTCACCCTCCCTTGTGAAGGCTGATAATGACAATATGCCTTTTGGTACCGTACAAGAAGAATAATGGTAGATCTGATGGTAATTTTGACAGGGGTCTGGGCCCAACCCAACCTCGTTCGGCCACGGACGGCCACAGACGGTCCCACCCTTGTCCCGGGCTTCTCCCGGCTCGCTCCGGCGTGCTCCCGCGCAGTGGGATCTCGTCTGCCTTTATATAACAACAGTTCTAATAGGCGGGTGGGCGGGGCCGGCCGGGAGAGCAGCCCAGCTGGTCTCGATAGGGCGCGCAGGGACTCCTGGTCCTCGGAGTCCCTGCTGGTGCTCGCAGCCCTGCCGGTCGAAGGATACTGCCCCTTTAAGGATGGTGATTCAGCGGTTGGAACCGTGCTGCGGGACCCGCGAAACGGGTCCGGCGAGGCGTTGCAGCAAGTAGAATGCTGTCTCCACAAGAAGAAGGTGGGCAGTGTCAGCGTTAGCGTCCAGGTGAGGAACCCACTCGCTTACTGAAGAAGCAGCCTTTTAACAGAGTTGGCGGGCGGGCGGGGCCGGCAGGGAGAGCAGCCCAGCTGGTCTCGATAGGGCGCGCAGGGACTCCTGGTCCTCGGAGTCCCTGCTGGTGCTCGCAGCCCTGCCGGTCGAAGGATACTGCCCCTTTAAGGATGGTGATTCAGCGGTTGGATCCGCGCTGCGGGACCCGCGAAGCGGGTCCGGCAAGGCGTTGCAGCAAGTAGAATGCTGTCTCCACAAGAAGAAGGTGGGCAGTGTCAGCGTTAGCGTCCAGTTGAGGCAGTCAGTGAGACTGGGTGTTTGTTTAACCATAACTATTAAGCTTGATTGTATTTGTGATGAGTTACAATGTTGGTGGCCTAATGACGGGGGCTAATTTGCTTCTAGAAGGTGATTTATTTTCTTCTGCTTTGACACTTAGCTAGATTTGTTTGCAGGGTCCACATTGCTTTTTTTCTGCTTCACACTCCTCAAAGACCTGACCAAACCCTTTAGCTAAAAAAACACAAATCTAGTACACACAATGACTTAATGTTTCTATTTTTCTTCATCAACAACATTGCTCTACAGGTTGAAGATCCTATATTTGCGTACCAAAGGGGAAGAAATATAGGAGAGATACTCAAAACAAAAAAGCCACAAATTGAAGCCACACATAAAGGCACAACACCATGCTACAAATGCAGCAAATGTAATAATGCGATCAGAGGGTCAACCATTACCCACCCTAGGAAAGGAACTTCAATCAAATTACAAGTCACAGCCGCATGTGACACCGCCAATGTGGTGTACCTGCTAAAATGTCCCTGCGGGTTAGGCTACGTAGGAAAAACCGAACGCAAAATTAAAACCAGAATAAATTAACACAAATGAACACAAATCTAACATAAGAAACAGATCAAATCAAATCTACTGTAGCCAGCCACTTCATGGAAGCCTCACACAACATCAGATAGTCTCAAAAATGGAAGGGAAAGACAACAATGAGACACTGTTACAATGAGAAAATCATTGGATTTATAAACTTGAAACTCTCAAACCGCTGGGACTGAATAACAGAGTAGATTACAGTTGTTACGTATAACCTATACCTATACCTCACAGAAGGACTTACATTGTGCCCCTGACTATAATCTCCTGGAATAATGACTTGTCATTGTTTATCACATAAGATATATTGTACATCACATCGTGATTCCGGTTGGCCTCACACTCGATTGAGAAGAGTAGATAATGTATACTCATATAGTTGTAAATAGGCATTCTAATAAGGCGCCCACTTCTGAAACATAGTCCTCTCACTATGTTCACAGTATAGGAGATGCATGACTACCTCTTAGGAGACTGTCCTTTTACTAACTCCCTTCGGCGCAGAGCAGGAGAACACACCGCTGAGCTATCATGACAACCGATGCATAGTAAGTGTACCGCACGTATATGAAGCGCGTTTTAATGCATGCACAATTGTTAGCGATTATTAGTCCATAGCGTAACACAGCACCGATTTAATTATTACAGACCGAGGGGGCGCTTTTACTACTTGGTGAGATTAGGTACCCGAACATAGTGTTTGGATCGGGGAGCACATCATTGAACAGCACTCATAAAGTTCAACAAACTCATGTTCACGAACAGGGAGCATTTGATCTTAACTGCGCGGACAAATGCAAGTCACTTATAACTGCCACTATACGGATTAGGAATGCCACACTAACACATAAGTGCTCATTAACACAGAGCACTCAGCTTAATTAAAACACCTCAATGACGTCACATTACACAATATTACACTATGAAGATTGGCTACTATCACCGGAATCCAGTATGACAATAACCTGTTGATGTAACTTTGCATCCTCATGTATTGAACATAAATTTTGATTTATAGATGAATGTTTCCCTGATGAAGGCTGATATCAGCCGAAATGCATTGGATGGTGCAATAACATGGATTTAAGTATGAAAAGGATTTACAAGATAGAGTGAAAAACAACTCTATAAAGATATGTAATGAATGAAAAAAAACAAAAACCAAACAAAAAATTAGATACATTTTGTTATTAACTGAATAAACCCAGAAGGGTAACAATCGGTGACCAGGGTACGTTCCTCAATTTTCAGGGGCACCCATTTTTCCTAATACATTGGTGCACAACGGCGTCCACACCCTAGGAGCATGCTACAAATGTGAAGATCAGTTGTGCTGGAGTTAGGCACAACTTCCTTAGGTTTACTACAAATCCTAGTTTCTCTAAAATCTCTATTGTCCACTGAGTATGCATGGATACAATGTCCTTGGACTGAACCATTATCAAGATGTCGTCAAGGTATATTATTAACCTCCTGCCTTTTGCCCTGAGCCATGCTGCTACCGGCCGGAGCACCTTTGTGAAGCATCAGGGTGCTGAGGAAAGTTTGAGTAGGAGACTGGAGAACTCCCAGATTTTGTTTAGCCATGTAAAGCAGAGGTATTTTTGGTGTGGAGGCCAGGTGGGGATAGTAAGGTAGGCGTCCTTGACATCTAATCTTGTTAACTAATCTCCTTTCCATAGGATGTCTCTTAAGAGGTATATACCCTCCTTTTTGAAGTGACGGTAGACCACCCATTCGTTCAAATCTTTGAGGTTTATTACTGGCCTCATCTCTTTGCTCTTTTTCTCCACCAAAAAAATGTTGCTGATAAAGCCATCCCCTGGATTCCTTGCCTCTCTGATGGCACCTTTGGCTAGTAGGACTTGAATCTCCTTTGTTACCAATGTTGAGTGTTCTTGAGAGAATGTTATTTGCCTTGGCATTTTGTCTGGAAAGGGTGTGTCTATGAATTCTATTCGGTATCCTCTGACAGTTTGCAGTACCCAAGTTCCAGCTTCCACAGATCTCCCACCTCTATAGGAGAATCTAAAGTGTCTTTGGTGAGACGTACCTGATGAGAAGCTTTTCTGTCTTCTCTCACATCAGGTATTCCAGAAGCGGCCTCTCTATCTTTGGGGGTAGAAGTAGGAATAGGAGCCATAGGAACCATAGGTTTGTTGGAAGGACCTATTGCCTCATGCCATGTAGGGTCTAGAGGAAGGTGTACTGCAGCCAGGCCCTTGTTCACCCGGCCCTTGCAAAAACTCTATCATGGAACACCTTTCTTATTTCTTTTTGGGACTTCTGTATGGAGCTGAAGATCCCCACATACTTCGCCATCTCTTTAATGAAATCATCGTCAAAAAGTTGGCCTTGAGAAGGAGGTCACCTTTCTTTATTGGCGAGCTCTATGAGTTTGGGGTCCAGTTTTAGGAGGATGCTCTTTCTTATATCGTTCGAGAGGGCCGTGTTTGGGTTGCCAAGAAGGGAAACTGCTCTCTGTGTCCGCTCTCGTAGTTCTTTTCGGTCGACTTGACTATCGCTTAGGAAGGCTGTCTCGGCCATCTCGAAGATTTTTGTAAGGGGACCAATAATGTCCAGGAGTCTGTCCTGGCAGGACTTTAAACCTTTGTCTATGCCGCTTCTAGGGTCTTTTCCTCCCTTGTTGATAAAAGACACGACTTTTGGGTCGAGTTGGTGTGTCAATGTAATTTAATCAGGCAGGGATGGCCGGGGACACTCAGATTGTAATCGAGACCTCACTTCCTTAGGGATCTCCCTCCCCAACCATAAGGTAATGCAGTCAGCCACATGCTAATAGGGGGTCCATTCATGTGACAGGGGATGTTTTATCAGGAGGGGATCAAACAAATCGTCCCCAAGTGAATGAATGAATAAATGAATACCCTCTTGTAGAGCGCATGGCTACCCTCGAGCATCCGAGCGCTGTAAGACCGGAGGATGTTAGAAAGACACTATTGAAACAAGAATGTCTTTAATCGCTTCCTGAAAGTCAGATGGTTAGATTCATGCCTGATGTTGTCCGGGAGTTTGTTCCATCCTTTGGCTGCTTGTACAGAAAGCCGGAGGCCACCCATCCGAGCCAATTTCACCCTTGGTACTACCAGCAGATTACGCTGGTTAGATCTAAGAGATCTCACCGATTGATGGCGGTGAAACAGGGGATCAAGAATGGAAGGGCCAGCACTATGGATGGACTTATGCGCCAAACACAAGCTTTTAAACATAATCCTTTCCTGAATAGGTAGCCAATGAAGTGATCGAAGTCAGGCCTTAGCCGAACATCGTTTGAGGACTTTCATGAGCAGACGAGCTGCACAGTTCTGCACAGATTGCAGAGTTTTTATGTTACCAGCTGGGGCCCCATGTAGACGGCGTTTGCGTAGTCCAGCCGCGAAAGGATCAGTGACTGGACCAGCATTCGTCTAGCTTCGAGTGGGAGGAGATCTAGAACTTTTTTAAGGACTCTCCGCAATCCATAACAAGTCGCGGCCACCTTCTTGGCCTGGTATTGGAATCCTAGGGAGGAATCCAGCCAGATCCCCAAGCTTTTTATTTGGGTCTTAGGCACCGGAGGGGGTCCCAGACAATGCGGCCACCAGGGGTCCAAGTTGATTGGGGCTTTATAGCCAAAAGCATAATGTCCGTTTTGGCCCCATTTAATTTTAAAAAAGAAGAGGTCATCCATTCCAGGACTTTGGTGAGACACGGGGTCAAATTATTGATCCCCTGATCTAAGGCATCGTCCCTCACCAAAGAAACGACCAGCTGAGTGTCATCGGCGTAGGTGACGAGTTGGATTCCCCAGGGAAGCACCACCTCAACCAAAGGTCTCATGTAAATGTTAAACAAGGTGGGGCTGAGTGATGATCCCTGGGGAACGCCGTGATTCAATTGCAGCTGGCTCGATGACACCTCTTCCTCAAAAATGGAGAAGCATCTGTCCAATAGAAAGGAATGGAGCCATTTAAAGGCCAGTCCGGAACCCCCTGCAAGACGTAGCCGGTGCAGCAGGAGAGAGTGGTTCACAGTATCGAAGGCTGCGCAGAGGTCTAACAGGACCACCGCAGCGCAGCCTCCCGCATCCACAATGCCTCTGACTGCCTCCACCACCGCCACCAAAGCTGTCTCAGTTCCTTGCTTGGCTCTAAACCCTGTCTGGGTGGAATGTAGTGCACCTGTGGACTCAATAAAAGAAGAGAGGGCCTGATTCACGTGTTTTTCAGCTATTTTGCTGAGACCCGGTAGTAACGAAATAGGCCTGTAATTAGCCAGGTCTTCAGGGTCCAAACTAGGTTTTTTTAGCAGGGCCCTGACCTTATTCTTCTTCCAGTTGGGGGGCACTACTCCCGAGGCCAGAGACGCATTAATGACCTGCATTATCGCCGGGCATACTGTCCCCGATACCTGTTTAAGAACCGCCGGAGGTGCAGCATCCAGAGGGGAGCCCGATTTCAGGTTGCTAAGGAGACTTTCCACACTAGCCAAATCTAATGGCGGGAAGGCTTTAAGACAAGTTTGGGGCTGCCTCCTCAGCACCCTCGTTTTCACTCTCGATTTTGTCTGGAATATATGCCATTGGCGCAAAACTGGAGTAGATATTGTACACTTTGGACGCAAAAAAGGCAGCTAGGTCCTCACAGCGTTTCTGTGGGTTCAGAGCAGGACTAATGGCCCTAGGGGTAGTGACCAGAGATTGAAAGATTTAAAAAATTTCTCTGGGGGCATTAGCTGCTTCCGCAATTTTACCCTGATAGTATATGGCTTGTGAAGTTTTTAATAATTTTTTGTACGATCTCGGGTATGATCTATATTCAGTTTTCGCCGCAGGGGCATAGTCCTTTCTCCACTTCCTTTCCGCTCATTTGTACAGTTCTTTATGCTCCTTAAGTTCTCCAGAGTACCATAGTTGTTTATTAGGGCCCTCTCGATGCCGTACCTCTTTTTTAGGGAGGGTGGCATCTAAGGTGGAAATAAGCCACTTGTCAAAGGCTTCATTGGCTACCACTGGGTCCTCGCGGGGAGCAGGCGGGCAGCTCTTCAGGGCTGCCTCCCAGTCCTCTGCCGGTAGCCTAGACCATACTCGACTAACTGTCTTTGAAATGGTGGCCCTGTGATTCTGTATTACTGGGGACTACACAAAGGAGAGTAGGGCGTGTTCTGACCAAGGAACAAAACTAGGCTGACCACACACGATGTTCTCAAGATTGGTAAAAAAGTGATCAAGTAGGTGCCCACCTACATGAGTGGAGCTGGCCACAATTTGTTCCAAATGCACTACTCCCAGGGTATCCAACAGACATTGCGATGACGCAGCATCGACTTCATCCAGGTGAATATTAAGATCGCCCAGGATGGAAAAGTTAGGGGCACTGCTGATGGAAAGAGAGATCTTATCTAGAAGGTTGTTACAAAAGTCGTGGTAATCAACCGAAGGTCTATAAACCAGGATCCCTGAAAAAGTGCAAGTGGGCGAAAAGGATATAGAGATACCAAGACTCTCGCACTCTATAAGTGGACTCTCATAGGTTCTGCATCTAAAGTTGTTCTTATGGATGATCGCCACACCTCCTCCTCGCCTCGTCTGGCGATCCCATCTAATAATAGAATAATTGGGCGGAAGCGCCTGGACTATGTCCGGGTCAGATACATCAGTCAGCCAAGTCTCAGTTAAAAAGAGTACGTCGAAATCTAGTTCCTCTAAGAGCAGATGGATTTCCTCCACATGCCTCGGGAGAGATCGACAGTTTATCTGGGCGAAAGAGAAGATATTAATATTGCTGCTCCCTAGTTTTAAAGGCTTGCAATGTGGACAGAAGGCCACTACTTCCTCTGGTATTGTCTCCTTAGGACAGCTGGCATTAACCCCTCCTCTGAGTGCTCTAAGCAGTTCCCCACTATAACAAAAGTTATTGTGAGATAAGGGTTCCATAGTTCTAGCCCCTAAGCCACGTCCTAGCCCGACCTGGCACGGACGGGCACAGACAGGCTTTCCTTAGGCGCTCCTTTGGCGCGGTAAGGCTCGTCCGCAAACACGTACGCTAGAGCGCAGAAGGACCGTGTCAATATCTGTGCTTTAGCGCGGCGTGTCCATCCCTACCTCCCAACAACTAGCGCGGCAACCTCGTCCTCCCCCAAGTGGGTCAAGAATCCCCATCTTGGACCCGGAGGCCTTTGATACCTCATCAGATATCCCTTTTTTAGTCGTGGGCGAGTCTCTGTAATTGGAGTTGAACTCTGAAGAACAGGCCAATTCAATTTCTGGCTCATATGTCTGATCATCATCAGAGTCACTTGATATAAGGACAACCGGCCTGACATGCCCATCCACAGTGTCAAACACACTGATTCCATCACCAGCGTCATCCCGTAGACCCTTAAGTGTGGAGTTTTGGAACTTTAAAATATTCACCTAAAATCATCCAAACAACTAATTCCAATGTACTCACCTGTTAGCAGGAGAGAACCAAGTGCTGCATCTTTTAGCCCAGCACTTACCCTGAAAAGTAATTCTAACTGTACTTACCAGTAACTTGTATTTCTTTCCATAGGAATCCATTGTCTGGTTTTCACCAGAAAAGTTTCTAAGTGAGTTCCCCAGGGCTCCTCCATTAGCCCCATTCTTTTTAACGTGTACCTCATCCCGCTGATCACGTTAATTAAGTCTTTTGGGATAAAAAACGATCAATTACGCTGATGACACGCAGCTCATACTCTCTTGGGAAGGAGAAGACTCCATTCCTTTAACCACCTTCCACGACTGTTTAAGAGAGACGGCAGGGTGGCTCCACAGAAACTCCCTCCAATTCAATTCCTCCAAAACAGAGGTACTGTTTTGTGCTGGCACCAATATACCCCGCCAGTTTGCGAGTGAATTCTGGCCTCCAGAGACTAGAGACAAACCTCTGCCAGTCTCCTCGGTCCGCAACCTGGGAGCCATGCTCAATAACAAGCTGAGTATGGAAACCCAGGTAGCAAAAACAGTGGGGATTTGTACAGCCCTGCTACGCTCCCTGCGTAAAATCATGCCACTTCTCCCCGCACTAGCCCGGGCGTCGATAGTCAGGTGTACAATACTTAGTCGCCTTGACTATTGTAACGCCCTGCTCCTTGAGTCTCCAGTCACGCTGACGGACCGACTTCAAAGAATTCAATCTGCCGCAGCCAAGATGGCTCTTGGTTGGACGAGAAGGTCCTCGGCCACAGCGGCCCTGGCCGAGCTACATTGGCTACCCTTAAAGCAGCGGGTGGCATTTAAGTCCCTCTGCATTGTCTTTAAGGCTCTGCATGGACTCGGGCCCAGACCCCTGCAAGCTTTGTTCCTGTGGTACATTCCCACCAGAGACTTACGATCATCCTCAGCCTGTCTGGTAAAGGTGCCTAGATTCAACAAAGCTAGAACCGGGGGCAGATCCTTCAGGGTCGCAGCGGCCAAGTTATGGAACAGCTTGCCCATTGACATACGCCAGATCCCACAACTTCTTCCATTCAGAAAACGTATCAAGACCTGGCTTTTCCCCTAAAACCCCACCCGCCTGCTAGCTACTCCGGTCTATCCTCAGCAGAGTATTCTCCAGCGCCAGGAAGCCTGCAAGGTATCAGTTGCGCTTTATAAATATTCAAAATAAATAATAAATAATATTTTAAAAACTAATAATATTCCTTAAAAATCGCCTGTATGACTTAAACGCATTCTTTCAACTGTTTACAGGAGATGTACCAGTGCTGGATCCAGGATCCACAACTGAGTAAGAAAAAGTAATGATAACATTACTTGCCTGCTAAGTGAATTTACTTCCATAGGGTAACATTGAGTGGTTTTACTTGGTAATTCTTCTGACTGTGGAGTTTTGGAACTTTAAAATATTCTTATAAAATTAGCAGAACTACAAATTCCGATTTACTCACATGTTATCAGGACAGACCTCAGTGCTGCATCTTTGAGCCCAGTACTGATCCTCAAAAGTAATTCTAACCATACTTACCAGTAACTTGAATTTCCTTCCATAGGCTAACATTGACTGGTTTCACTTGGAATTTCTTCTAAGTGTGAAGTTTTGGAACTTTAAAATATTCCTGTAAAATCAGCCGAACTACGAATTCAGATGAACTGTTATCAGGAGAGACCTCAGTGCTGCATCTTTCAGCCCAGTACTGATCCTGAAAAGTAATTTTATCCGTGTTTAGCAGTAACTTGAATTTCCTTCCATAGGATATCATTGCATGCTATATAAAATATATATAAATTAAAAACAATATAAAATTAAAAAAATAAATACTACAATTTCAATATTTTAAAAAACTTGTTTTCAATTTATATTCAAAAATGTAATATAATTTAAAAAATTAAATATTTAAAAATAAATAGTTTAAAACAATGTAGTAAATCAGTATAAAAAAATACCAATTAATGCATTTAAAAATGATCATTTACAAAACCTTTGACATTCACTGAAAAAAACATAGGTTTCAGCCATATTATAGTTAAGAATTAGCATTTAAAAAACCTTGGAAATTCACAGAAAAAACATTGGTTTCACACATGTTATAGTTTGCTGGACATTTCCCTCATACAAAACCATTGAAATTCCCCCATTATAGTTAGTTCAGCTAACTATAACTCGCGCACCCGGAATGAACTGCTGATCATGTCACCTATTTCATCACTCATGACATGGTCAGTGACATCACTCATGACATACACATCCACTCATTCACCAACAGTTCAATATAGTCACGCATACATGTACTCACTCATCTTATGTACTCAAATACCTATACATCTTGTGACACACCAACACTCATCCATAGAGTTACTCACACACATACTCACATGAGTGGATGTGTATGTAGATGGTGGAACTACTGAATAGTTTGTTGTAACTGGTATTTGTATCTCCATTGTTTTGAAAATTTCAGTTTCTATTTTTGAAGGTGTGTATCAAAGGTTATATTAGGGTGAGAGGAGGTCTGCCACTCTTTTACAAGGATGATGTCATCAGTGATGTCATTTGAGATGTCATCAGTGATGTCATGAGTGATGTCACTGACCATGTCATGAGTGATGTAATATGTGACGTCATCAGCAGTGCATTGCGGGCGCGCAAGTTATAGTTAGCTGAACTAACTATAACGGGGGAATTTCAAAGGTTTTGTATGAGTGAAATGTCCAGCTAACTATAACGTGTAAAACCTATGGTTTTTTGAATGAATTTGCAAGGTTTTTTAAATGCTAATTCCTAACTATGACGTATGTGGAACCTATGTTTTTTTTGTGAATTTCAAAGGTTTTTTAAATGCTAATTCCTAACTATAAGAGAATTTCAAAGTTTTTGTAAATGATAATTTTAAAATGTATAAGTTATTATCATTCTTTATTTTTATACAAATTTCTTACATTTTTATTATAAATATTTATATTTATTTTATTTTTTACATTATATTTCATATTCTTATTGTAAAATGATAACAAAAATAAATTGCAAAATATTTTTTTGCTTATTTGTTTTTCCGATATTTTAAAATTGAAATCTATATAATTCCTTTTTCATTGTTTTTTTTGGTAATTGTGCCGTATGCGTACGGTAACGGAATTACACCAAATTTGGCAGAGCGGTAGAGTTTAGTTCGCAGATTGTGCTTTTTATTAAATGGTAAAAATCTGTTCAGTACTTTCTGAGAAAACCCCTATAGACTATGGATGTAGTGTTCTATGCACCGGGAAACTTGTCTTTTATATCTTCAATTCCCCAATCTGAATTCTTAAACTTCTAGTAAACACTATCACACTTCTGTTTCAGTATTGTACTGACCATACAGCACTATGTGTTTATCTATACACTGTTCTAAAAGAATCCATTCACTACATTAAAACACTTATCAGAAGATCTACAATAAGTGGTACATCCCAAGAGATTTGGCAGTTATTGTGTACTGTGATATGACCACCTTCTGGCGCAGGGATTTATAATGTGATGCACCTTCCAGATGTGTCACATTGTAAATACTACACACTATGGCACATCTTTTGCACCAAAAAAGAAGGAGAGAACTCTGGGTAGTTCTTGAGTTTAGTTGGAAAGCAGCTCTTGTTAGAGTCCTCTCAAGACCAGCGACACTCTAGATCTGCTCACCTCAAATGTCTGTTTTTCTATCAAAGTCTTCAAGCATAGGATTAGCAAAGTGTCATCCACGCCAAGATAGAAAAAGACAAAGGGGCAGATGTATCATCACCATCGTTTGCGATTCTTAAATATCGATTTTTTAGAAATCGCGATTTAAGAATTGTAATTTGGGATGTATGTAAAAAATCGCTATTTTTTAGCGATTTCTTAAAATTCTTTAATTGCGATTAGCAAATTGCTAATCGCAATTAAGGAATAATTTCCCATTCATTTCAATGGGCCAGGAGGCCCATAGGAAGGAATGTTAATTTATTTTCAATTTGCGCTTCGCAATTTGCTAATCGCAAATTGAGAATAATTTCAAGGGTGCAAGGGTGTCTTAAGGTCACCCTGTTGCACCCCTAAAATTTACATTTGTGCGCATATGGCTCACATACATGCCCTAAGGGCATGTATGAGCGCCACATGACACCTTTACAAATGCCAAAAAGTACATTTATTTGTAAAATAATTCGCAAATTACCACCAACTACAAGTTGTTGGTAAGTTGCGATTTCTTGAGGGAAAATCACTAATTTGAAATGCTTGATGCATAGCATTTAAGGAATCACAATTTGCGATTTCTTAAATGCTAACGCAAAATTAAGGAATCGCAAATTCCTTAATTTTGCTATGCATTTTGCTTTATACATTCCAAATTTCGAATTTTTAGTCGCAAACTCTGCTTTTTTGCAACCAAAAATGACCTTGATACAACTGCCCCATAGTCTTTTCCCCTTTCTACAGCTAAGTCTTTAAGCATAAGACTAGCACAGTGCTGTCCTTGATGAGCTGTAAAATGACAAAAGCCATTTACCACCCCAAGCACAGTATTACAGCTTTGAAATGGTAAAATGCCAACTCAGCCAACCTGAAATGAGTAAAAGCAACCCCTGACACAGTGGTGTTGAGAGTGCTCTAACAAGAACTGCTTTCCACCTAAACTCGAGAACTACTCAGAGTTCTCCTTCTTTTTTTTGCATAATTTATACATCTTTTGCACCACCAGTGCATCACAAAAGTGATGCAACATCTGTGTTAAAAGAGGCACAAGGGGGTTATAAATCTACCCGTAACACATAGAAATTCATCCAGGCACTTTCACCAGTAGTGCAAATTGAAGCTTAGACTTGTAACATATTTATGTGCAGATGTTACATTCAAGTGCTTCTGAGGTACTACAGTATACTATAGGTAAACTACTTATAGATGTATGCTGTAGCGCTTACTTATAGTTCTGCACTTTCACATTCTCCATACACTAGTAACGTATTCATTTATTCATTTATGAACTACACATTAATTCTGAGAAACTTTTATACACTAACATAGAAATATAGTTCTTTCTTTGACCAGTGAAGGTAGTTCTAAAAAGAACTGTTTTTTTTTGTGTTTTTAGTTTTCTGTTTTTTTGTGTTTTGTCAACAAGTTTTTTTTTTAACCAAAAAAATGCAATTGGAACCGAAAAAGTGTCCACCAGGAACAAAAGAATGAAAAAAACAACTAATGTTGAGGATAATAATGCTCCTGCTTCCTGCGTATTATCAGGTCGATAGACTTTTCCCCACAACACAAAGGTTTATCGCAATAAATGCTTGCTGAAAATGGTGCTGCAGCAGTTGATGTGCTTTGTGCAGTAGCAGGTGGGTTGTCCTGCAACCTCCATCTTGCAGCTCGAGCAAAGTTGTTGGGGTTTAAGTTCTTCATGTGTCGCACCATATTTCCTGTGCCAAAGGAGTATTTTTTAGATGGATCACCCCTTGAAGGAGTTCTTTGGCAAATTTTACAGGTTACTTTTGGAGCATTAACCTTTTTTTGCCATTCTGGAAAAGTACAAAACTTCCAAAATAGAGCTTCTTTCCTCTTCTTTGGAGATTCTTCAGGAATGAAATCTCCCCCTGAAGAATGGCTGGAAGGTGAGTCCAGTGATGTTATTATGGAGATCTTCCTTCTATTTGACAAGATTCTCAGAAGAGATGCTTCTTCTTAGAAAGTCAAAGTAGAATGAATAAAATGGAACAGGACTTTCAACAGTTGCAATAGGAAGTGTTATTAACCTATAAAATCTCTTCTTTTAAAGTCACATGGCTTTGCGTACGCTTATGGTGTGCTTACGGTGCTCTTACGATATGAGTATGCATGATGTTCTACCGCGATTTGTGTAATTGTTTTTAAAAGTAATATCCGATTGTTAAAAGTTTAAAAAAACAATTTTCATAATTATCCCAAATAATGTTTTCCCTTAGTATGTACATTAAATACATAAATATATGTTTATAAACAACTAGAACATAAATATAACCAAGAAGGGGGAGAGAGAGAAGAACAAGTCGTTTCGGTCTCACTTGGCAATATGATTAAACAAACAAGAATCCACTCAGAGAAGTGGTCGTGGTCCCTAAGATGATGGGGAACACACACTGTTGTTAAAATGCCCCTCACACACCAACAGGCCCCTTGGTGTCATGCTTCATCATCGGGGCCTTCGCACCCCTCTACGGGATGCGGCGTGCTACGACTTGCGGATACGTAGGAGCACTTGGTAGTGAAATATGTGAGGGTGTGTGGTTTTTAAGGAGTGAGTAAGTGAGGTGAGGTGAAAGAAATGGAGTTAAAAAATACCTTGCTCATAGGAATTTTTTTTATTTATTAAGTCCTCGGCTGGTAATATTAAAAAGGTGCAAGGTGGGGTTGATTATATATGTATTAGGGTATATCAACCAAAGGGTGTCAACATGTTTGGGAGTCAAGGACTCCTTCTTCAGGACAAGGATATGCACATTATCCTCCCCTTACTCACATGAGATGTTAAAGTGTATTCTACAAAAAAAGATAAGGTGAAATGTACCTATCAATGTTTTTAATGAATATGCTCAGTTGCGCCCAGTTGGCGTTGAAGAGAACTTATTGTTCAGGTTTGGGAGACCTCATGAGCCTTAGCGTGGTTTCGGGGGGATCCCTTCCTTACTGCTCAGTACAAGTAACGGTTACTGCATGGCCAGTATGCCTGCCTTCCCCTCAACGCTGCTCCAATCAATTATTGTAATATTTCATATTGTAATTCAAAGTGCAGGCCCTTTATACACACTTTCCCGGCCATCCTCTCCCTCTCAGCATCTGCCGGTAGACACTGCAGAAGGGGAGACCCGGGGCGTAACACAGGCTCTTCACCGAGTACAGCCTGGTTTGCCAGGTGCGTGTCACTCAAGCCTGAAATTGGTACACTGAGTGCTGCCTGCGTTGCGGAGTGCATCAGTCACTCCTTAGGTTAGTGCACAGTGAGCGTCCTGAGTTGACGGATGCATGCAGCGTGTCAGTGACTCCTAGAGCTAGTGCACCGTCTGCCACCTGGGTTGCCGGGTGCGTGTCAGCCACTCCTAGAGTTAGAACACTTTGTACAGTCTCGGTTGCCAGATCTGTGTCAGTCACTCAAGAGTGAGTGCAATTGCCGAGTAATTTTGAAATTCTAATGACAGACCCCGGAACGGAGCCAATATTGTTATTTTTCAACCCTACCACCCAGTGTTGGGAGTGTATACTTTATGCACTTGCTTGCTTAAATGTGGTCGCCATTTCTCAAGACTCTCACTACGGAATCCAACTCCCCCTGTAATGGACTGGAAATCCAAACATCCACTTCCTTGACAAGGCAGTGGGTAGTGTGCACGTCTGGTGCCATTGGTATTTTTCACTATATTCATCTTCCACTCAATCAACACATCATCCACACATACACACACCTACTTGCTGCTTTTTTTGACAGGGGTTATCAATTATTGTTCAATTTCATATTCCTATTCAAAGAGCAGGCCCTTTATTGAGTCTTTTTGTTGTAGCTACTACTCCGGCCGAAGGCAGTGGGACATTTGCACACTTGCTGCCTTTCTTGGCTGGTGTTTTCAATTATTCTTGAATTTCATATTCTGATTCAAACTCATGGCTTTTTAGCGAGCCTTTTTGTTGTAACTACTTCCCCGGATAAAGGCAGTGGGTAATTTGCACACTTGCAACCTTACTTATTCTTTACATAATTCATCTTCCACTCAATCAACACATCATCTACACATACACACACCTACTTGCTGCCTTTCTTGGCTGTGGTTATCAACTATTCTTCTATTTTATTTCCGTATTCAAAGTGAAGGCCCTTTATCAAGCCTTTTTGTTGTATCTACTACACCAGCCGAGCGCTGTGGGAAATTTGCACACTTGCTGCCTTTCTTGGCTGGGGTTATCAATTATTCTTGAATTTCATATTCTGTTTCAAAGTTGAAGCCCTTTATCGAGCCTTTTCGTTGTACCTACTACCCAGGCCGAAGGCAGTGGCAAAAGTACACACTTGCTGCCTCTCTTGGCTGCAGTTATCAATTCTTCTTGTAATACGAATTCAAAGTACAGGCCCTTTATGAGCCTTCTTGGTAACTACTACCCATGAATGGCAGTGGGTAATTTGGACACTTGGAACCTTTCCTATTTTTTACATTATTCGTCTGCCACTCAATCAACACATCATCTACACGTACACACACCTACTTGCTGCCTTTCTTGGCTATGGTTATGAACTGTTCTTCTATTTCATATCAGTATTCAAAGTGTATGCCCTTTATCGAGCCTTTTTGTTGTAGCTACTACCCTGTCCGAAGGAAGTCAGAAATTTGCACACTTGCTACCTGTCTTGGCTAGGGTTATCAATTATTCTTCAAATAATGCAAATTAAAAATGCAGGCCCTTTATTCAGCCCTCTTGGTAAATACTTCCCGTGAATGGATAATTGGATAATTTCCACACTTGCATCCTTTCTTGCGACGCATAGTCTGTGTAATGAGCTGGGTATCCAAAGATCTACTTCCCTGATAATGCAGTGGTTACTTTGCGATTCTGCAGCCTTTCTTACTTTTTACCTTATTCATCTTCCATTCAATGGACACATCATCCACACATACACACACTTACTTGCTGCCTTTTTTGGCTGCGTTTATCAATTATTCCTCAATTTCATATTCGGATTCAAAGTCAAGGCCCTTTATCGAGCCTTTTTGTTGTAACTACTTCACCGGCTAAAGGCAGTGGGCAATTTCCACACTTGCAGCCTTTCTTATTTTTTACATTATTCATCTTCCACTAAATCAACACATCATCCACACATACACACACCTACTTGCTGCCTTTCTTGGCTATGGTTATCAAGTATTCTACTATTTCATATTTGAATTCAAAGTGCAGGCACTTTATCGAGCTTTTTTGTTGTAACAATTACCCCAGCCGAAGGCCGTAAAATAATTGCACACTTGCTGCCATTCTTGGCTGGGGTTATAAATTATTCTTGAATTACAGATTCTGATTCAAAGTTAAGGCCCTTTATCGAGCCTTTTTGTTGTAGCTACTACCCCGGTCAAAGGTAGTGGGAAATCTGCACACTTGCTGCCTTTCTTGCCTGGGGTTATCAATTATTCTTGAATTTCATATTTGTATTCAAAGTGCAGGGCCTTTATCGAGCCTTTTTGTTGTAGCTACTACCCCGGCCGAAGGCATTGGGAAATTTTCACTCTTTCTGCCTTTCTTGGCTGGGTTTATCAATTCTTCTTCTTTTAATACAAATTCAAAGTACAGGCCCTTTATTGAGCCTTCTTGGTAACTACTACCCGTGAATGGCAGTGTGTAATGTACACACTTACAGCCTTTCTTATTTTTTACATTATTCATCTTCCACTCAATCAACACATCATCTACACGTACACACACCTACTTGCTGCCTTTCTTAGCTATGGTTATGAACTATTCTTCTATTTCATTCCAGTATTCAAAGTGTATGCCCTTTATCGCGCCTTTTTGTTGTAGCTACTACCCTGTCCGAAGGCAGTCGGAAATTTGAACACTTGCTGCCTTTCTTGGCTAGGGTTATCAATAATTCTTCAAGTAATTCAAATTCAAAATGCAGGCCCTTTATTCAGCCTTCTTGCTAACTACTTCCAGTGAATGGCAGTTGATAATTTCCCAACTTACATCCTTCATTGCGACGCACAGTCTGTGGAATGAGCTGGGTATCCAAAGATCTACTTCCCTGATAAGGCAGTGGTTACTTTGCACGTCTGCTCCCTTTCTTACTTTTTACCTTATTCATCTTCCATTCAATGGACACATCTTCCACACAAAAACATACTTACTTGCTGCCTTTTTTGGCTGGGGTTATAAATTATTTATCAATTTCATATTCTGATTCAAAGTTAAGGCCCTTTATCGAGCCTTTTTGTTGTAACTACTTCACCGGCTAAAGGCAGTGGGTAATTTCCACACTTGCAGCCTTTCTTATTTTTTACATTATTCATCTTCCACTCAATCAACACATCATCCACACATACACACTCCTACTTGCTGCCTTTCTTGGCTATGGTTATCAACTATTCTCCTATTTCATATTTGTATTCAAAGTGCAGGCCCTTTATCGAGCCTTTTTGTTGTAAAATCTACCCCGGCCGAAGGCAGTAAAAGAAATTGCACACTTGCTGCCTTTCTTGGCTGGGGTTATCAATTATTCTTGAATTACATATTCTGATTCAAAGTTAAGGCCCCTTATCGAGCCTTTTTGTTGTAGCCACTACCCCGGCCGAAGGCAGTGTGAAATCTGCACACTTGCTTCCTTTCTTGGCTGGGGTTATTAATTATTCTAAAAGTAATTCAAATTCAAAATGTAGGCCCTTTATTCAGCCTTCTTGCTAACTACTTCCCGTGCACGGCAGTGGTTAATTTCCACACTTGCATCCTTTCTTGCGATGCACAGTCTGTGTAATGAGCTGGGTATCCAAAGATCTACTTCCCTGATAAGACAGTGGTTACTTTGCGCGTCTGCAGCCTTTCTAACATTTTACATTATTCATCTTCCATTCAATGAACACATCATCTACACATACACACCTACTTCCTGCCTTTCTTGGCTATGGTTATCAACTATTCAATTTCATATTTGTATTAAAAGTGCAGGCCCTTTATCGAGCCTTTTCATTATAACAACTACCCCAGCCGAAGAAAGTAAAAAATTGCACACTTGCTGCCTTTCCTGGCTGGGGTTATCAATTATTCTTGAATTTCATATTCTGATTCAAAGTCGAAGCCCTTTATTGAGCCTTTTCGTTATACCTACTAACCCGGCCGAAGGCAGTGGGAAATTTGCACACTTGCTGCCTTTCTTGACTGGGGTTATCCATTCTTCTTGTAATACAAATTCAAAGTGCAGGCCCTTAATTGAGCCTTCTTGGTAACTATTACTCGTGACTGACAATGGGTAATTTGCGCACTTCCTGCCGTTCATGTATAATAAAAAGCTTAATAAAAGTCTACCAATATTAAAAAAGAGCCAGTATGGTCTATGGTTATCAATTCTTCCGTTTGGTATTCTAATTCAAAGTACAGGCCTTTTATTGAGCCTTCTTTGTAACTACTACCCGTGAATGGCAGTGGCTAATTTACACACTTGCAGCCTTTCTTATTTTTTACATTACTCATCTTCCACTAAATCAACACATCATCTACACTTACACACACCTACTTGCTGCCTTTCTTGGCTATGGTAATCAACTATTTTGCTATTTCATATCTGTATTCAAAGTGGAGGCCCTTTATCGAGCCTTTTTGTTGTAGCTACTACCTCGGCCGAAGCAGTAGGAAATTTGCACACTTGCTGCCTTTCTTGGCTGGGGCTATCAATTACTCTTGAGTTTCATATTCTGATTCAAAATCATGGCCCTTTATCGAGCCTTTTTCATGTAGATACTACCCGGCCAGAATGCAGTGGGAAATTTGAGAACTTGCTGCGTTTCTTCGTAGGAGTTATGAACTATTGTTTAATTTCATATTCCTATTCAAAGTGCACTCCCTTTATTGAGCCTTTTTCTTTTATTTTTTTATCCTCATTAGCCTTTTCGCCACCCAATTCTGAAAACAACACGATACCGCCCATGGGCTTTATATCTCATATACCAACTTTACAGACATAGGCTTGTACGGGACTGCAGCAAATATTGAACCTCTCATTTGTACTGCCTAAGGACTAGGAGGCCAAAATCCTTGCAGGCCGCTACCTTATCTGTATACCCCCTATTGAAAGGAGGAAAAGACAGCCGGGAGATCGGCCAAGACCTTAACCCCTTCCATGCTCATGACAAGGTCAACTCGTCATGTGTGTTACCTGCGCTGTGCTTATGACGGTTTGACCTTGTCATGAAACTATAGTATTCAAACATCATCAGCACAGGAGGGGAAAACCCCGTAGCAGCCAAGGTGTTAATCATTGGATTATTGTTTCTAAGAGGTCTTACTCCCAGCCCAGTTTTTCCCTCCCTCACCCAAAGTGCTGTAGAAAAGGTAACCAAAATGTGTGCTTTCTCTTTATCTGATCCATAGAATCTAATTTGGCAAAATATCTCATAGCTTTCACCCAATCCAAGAGAGTAGGGGATATAGGCGAAACCCATAATTGACAGATCTCCCTTCGAGCAAGCAGGACACCATAAAACACAAATTTAGCTTTGTCAGTAATGTTCTTACTCTGCAGGTTATATCTTCCAGTCTACAGACTGTGACAAGCAATTACTTACAGACTCCCAAAACTCCCTGATGTTTGGAAAGTCCACAAACATGTTCAGGTCATCTTCATTAGCACTTTTACATTTAGGACATTCCACCAAACCGCCGACCTTGAATGTTGAAAGTCTGCGGGGAGACCAATACACCCTGTGGATAGTGAACAAAAGATTCCGCCTTAAATTTGCAGACTTGACTATTTTATATAGCATAGTTATTGTTACTTGCCATTGAGTCTCCGTAGCGATGTCCGGCAAGCTTTCACCCCACAGGACCTCTGGAAGTAAAAACGGGCCATCCTCCGTCTCCAACATTGACCAATACCAAAAAGCAACTTCTTTTTTATAGACTTGAGTTGAAAAAAGTTTATCTTCCAAATCATTCTGAAGTCCAATAGCAATATCCGTTTTGCTAGCCCAACTGTGGATCTGTAAACACTTGAATTTTGAAAACCCCCTTCCCCAAGTAGCTTCTCCTTGCCCCCAGTCAATCAACTCTCCGTCCGGAAATACATTTCCCCAGCAGTCTAAGCCCGCTCTTCTCAGTGGATATTGCTAATGCATCTTGGGACCAAAGGGGTGAACCTGGGGCATCCCATATAGGGGCCCTATACCCATAATAGGGAATTTTTATAACTCTCCTAATTTTATATTAGAGCTCTGCCGCTTCCTGCTAAATCTTAAGCCTTACTTTCTTAAAAAACCTTGGTTCAGAGAATTTGCACAAAAATCCGTCCTTGTTGTAGTTACTCATCTTCAGCATAGCCAAACACATGCTTCCAATAGCTGTAGTCGTCGGAAAGCCCAGCAGTATCCTACATTTTTTTAACTGAAAGGCCCATGAATACAACATAAAATCCAGGGCCGCCAATCCACCTTTAAACCATCTTCTTCTTAGTTTCTTCCAGGACAGACGGGAACCTTTCGAGGCCCGTATAAACAAACAAATCTCACTTTGTAACCTCTTAAACCAGTCTCTATTAAATGCCAGAGGGATTGTTTCAAACAAAAAAGTCATTTTTGGCAGGATCACCATCTTAACCAGATTCGTACGGCCATACAGAGTGAGTGGTAAATGCCCCCAACCTCGCAATATAGAACCTATTTCTTTTTTTATCTTCAAAAAGTTGGTTTTAGTTAACTCTCCAATGTTGTGCGTGATCCTTAGCCCCAAATATCTCATCTCCTTTTTACCCAGAACACCTTCCGTGTCTAAATTCCATGACATAATCTCAGTCTTCTCCTCATTTATTTCATACCATGAAACCAACCCAAATTCTTTAGTAAGCTCTAGTAAACCTTGCATTGATTGCTGCAAATTGGGGGTATAATTAATAATGTCATCTGCATATAGGCCTATTTTCTTTACCCACCCCTCTACCACGAAAGGTGGTATACTTTCTGCATTCCTAATACTACAAGCAAGTGGTTCTATATACACATTAAATAATAAAGGGGACAAGGGACATCCCTGCCGTGTACCGTGCATCACCTTAATAGATTGTGTTAAAATCCCATTAATCAATACCTTAGAGGTGGGTGAGTGATATAAAGATAGCAAAGTACTAGTGAAACACTCCCCTAACTCAAGGTGGCCTAAAAGAGCCTTCAAAAAGGATCAATTGACTCAGTCAAAAGCCTTGGTGGCATCAAGTGCTATTACCGCCAAGGGGAGTTTATAAACCGTGGCCATATCTATGGCACCTATTAAAGAAAAAGTAAGCTCCTTTAAAAATCTGCCCTTAATAAATCCTTTTTGATCCTCCTGCACTAATTGTGGGTAAACATCCTTTACAACGCAACTTTTACCACGCAGTGCCTTTACGACACAACTTTTACAATGCAAACCATTACAACGCATTGCGCTGGGGGGCGCTCTAGGATAGGGAATATGTTTAATGTACTATTCAACACCTTCCCTACTATCCACGGGGACTGGAGTTGGAATAGTAAATTAAACTATTAACTATCCAGCGCCCCAAAGCACTATGCGTTGTAAAGGCATGCGTTGTAAAAAACGCGTTGTAAAGGCATGCGTGGTAAAAGCATGTGTTGTAACCTCATACATCCCTAATTGTGGAATGACCAAGCTTAACCTATCCACCATAATCTTTGCGAAGAGTTTATAATCGCAATTTAAAAGCGATATTGGCCTGTATGAGTCAAGGCATTTAGGCGATTTCCCTGGTTTTGGGATTAAAACGATAACCGCCTCATTCCAAGATTCGGGCAATGCCGCCTCCACTTGAAAAATACTATTGAATAATTGTTGTAATATTCGGGCAATAAGTCCAATCAAGGTTTTGTATACTTCAACTGGACGACCAACTGGTCCAGGAGCCTTGCCTCTTTTACCCAAATGTATGGCCCTTTCCACCTCCATTAGAGATATTTCTACATATAAGATCTGTTTAAACTGAGCTTGAAGTGGATCTACAAGCTGCACCCACCCCCTGATAGCTGGAAGCTCCGGAACTAAGTCCTCCTTATACACTTTTAAAAAATAGGCAAAAAAAACCTCTGCAATTCCTCTAATATCTGCAATTACAGTGTCTGACTCTACATCTTTCACTTCCTTAATGAAGTTGCATACCTGATCCTTCTTAGCTTTCCATGCTAGGAGTTTGCTACAACCCTCCCCTTAACTGTAATGAGTCAAATGACTAGCTTCCCACTTTTCCCTAATTCTGTGTGTGAGGACTGCCACAAGATCTGATTTCAACTCTTCTATATTGTGTGTAACCTGCTCTGCTGTTTTGGATTCACCCACACCGATAATCTTAGCTTTGCTCAAACGGATTTTCTCTTTCAACTCTGACACAGTTTTATAATAAGCTCTATGCTTCCTAGCACCCAAGGTTCCCAGCCTGCCTCTCAAGAAAGCTTTACAAGTTTCCCAAACCGTCTCAATCTTAGCTGTACCCAGGTTCTTCTCCAGAAACACTTCTAGTTCTTCAGTTACTACTTTTAGGCCTTCCTGATCTAGGAGAAGAGTACGATCTAACCTCCAGGCTGAATCTGAGCGACTTGCCTTTAGCCTCAAATTCAATGTTATAGCAGAGTGACCTGAAATATGGACCCCTACATTTCAAACCATTGTCACATAGTCCATTAATCTCAAATCCATAAAAAAATAATCAATTCAGGACTTATGTTTATACTTTTGGTTGTAATATGTGTATCCTAGCCGCTGGCCTGAATTTACCTGCCAAATATCACACAAGCCATACTGAGTCAGCAGCAGCCTGATTCTATTTGACATTTTCAAGTTAATCCGCCCTCTCGCCTTTCCTGAGCAATCTAAGTTACTTTCCATAACCACCTTTTTCTTGTAGCTACTACCCCGGCAGAAGGCAGTGAGAAATTTGCACACTTGCTGCTTTCTTTGGTTTTGGTTTGTCAATTCTTGAATTTCACATTCTGATTCAAACTCATAGCCCTTTATCAAGTCTTTTTTCTTCTAGCTACTATCCCGGCCAGACGCAGTGGGAAATTTGCACACTTGCTGCCTTTCTTGGATGGGGTTATCAATTACTCTTCTATTTCATATCCGTATTCAAGTGCAAGCCATTTATCAAGCCTTTTTGTTGTAGCTACTACCCCGTCCGAAGGCAGTAGGACATTTGCACACTTGCTGCCTTTCTTGGCTAGGGTTATCAATTGTTCTTCAAGTAATTCAAATTCAAAATGCAGGCCCTTTATTCAGCCTGCTTGGTAACTACTTACCGTAAATAATAGTGGGTAATGTCCACACTTGCATCCTTTCTTGTGACGCACAGTCTGTGTAATGTTCTGGGTATCCAAGATCTACTTCCCTGATAAGTGGTTACTTTGAGCATCTGCAGTCTTTCTTAATTTTTTACCTTATCATCTTCCATTCAATGAACACATCATCCACACATACAAACACGTACTTGCTGCTTTTTTTGGCTTGGGTTATCAATAAATCTTCAATTTCCTATTCTTATTCAAAGTCAAGGCCCGTTATCGAGTCTTTTTGTTGTAACTACTTAACCGGCTAAAGGCAGTGGGTAATTTCCACACTTGCAGCCTTTCTTATCTTTTTCATTATTCATCTTCCACTCAATCAACACATCATCCACACATGCACACACCTACTCGGGGCCTTTCTTGGCTATGGTTATCAAATATTCTCTATCATATTCATATTCAAAGTGCAGGCCTTTATTGTGCATTTGTGTTGTAACAACTACCCCGGCCCGAAGGCAGTAAAAAGAATTGCACACTTGCAGCCTTTCTTGGCTGGGGTTATCAATTATTCTTGAATTACATATTCTGATTCAAAGTTAAGGCCCTTTATCAAGCCTTTTTTTTGTAGCTATTACCCCGGCTGAAGTCAGTGGGAAATTTGCACACTTGCTGCCTTTCTTGGCTGGGGTTATCAATTATCTTCCAGTTATTTTAAATACAAAATGTAGGCCCTTTATTCAGCTTTCTTGGTAACTCCTTCCCGTGAATGGCAGGGGGGTAATTTCCCACACTTGCATCCTTTCTTGCGACTCCACAGTCTGTGGTGATGAGCTGGGTATCCAAAGATCTACTTTCCTGATAAG